>NW_027463563.1:0-45000 GCF_050947455.1 Rhinoderma darwinii
CACACACAGAGGAATCTTATATATTCTATAGATTCATCAGACACAGAGGGATCTCATATATTCTATAGATTCATCACACACAGAGGAATCTCATATATTCTATAGATTCATCAGACACAGAGGGATCTCATATATTCTATAGATTCATCACACACAGAGGGATCTCATATATTCTATAGATTCATCACACACAGAGGGATCTCATATATTCTATAGAATCATCACACACAGAGGGATCTCATATATTCTATAGATTCATTACACACAGAGGGATCTCATATTCTATAGATTCATCACACACATAGGGATCTCATATATTCTATAGATTCATCACACACAGAGGGATCTCATATATTCTATAGATTCATCACACACAGAGGGATCTCATATTCTATAGATTCATCACACAGAGGGATCTCATATATTCTATAGATACATCACACACAGAGGGATCTCATATTCTATACATTCATCACTTAGAGGGATCTCATATATTCTATAGATTCATCAGACACAGAGGGATCTCATATATTCTATAGATTCATCACACACAGAGGGATCTCATATATTCTATATATTCATCACACACAGAGGGATCTCATTCATTATATAGATTAATCACACACAGAGGAATCTCATATATTCTATAGATTCATCACACACAGAGGGATCTCACATATTCTATAGATTCATCACACACAGAGGAATCTCATATATTCTATAGATTTATCAGACACAGAGGGATCTCATATATTCTATAGGTTCATCACACACAGAGGGATCTCATATATTCTATAGATTCATCACACACAGAGGAATCTCATATATTCTATAGATTCATCACACACAGAGGGATCTCATATATTCTATAGATTCATCACACACAGAGGGATCTCATATATTCTATAGATTCATCACACACAGAGGAATCTCATATATTCTATAGATTCATCACACACAGAGGGATCTCATATATTCTATAGATTCATCACACACAGAGGGATCTCATATATTCTATAGGTTCATCACACACAGAGGGATCTCATATATTCTATAGATTCATCACACACAGGGATCTCATATATTCTATAGATTCATCACACACAGAGGGATATCATATATTCTATAGATTTATTACACACAGAGGGATCTCATATATTCTATAGATTCATTACACACAGAGGGATCTCATATATTCTATAGATTCATCAGACACAGAGGGATCTCATATATTCTATAGATTCATCAGACACAGAGGGATCTCATATATTCTATAGATTCATCACACACAGAGGGATCTCATATATTCTATAGATTCATCACACACAGAGGGATCTCATATATTCTATAGATTCATCACACACAGAGGGATCTGATATATTCTATAGATTCATCACACACAGAGGAATCTCATATATTCTATAGATTCATCAGACACAGAGGGATCTCATATATTCTATAGATTCATCACACACAGAGGAATCTCATATATTCTATAGATTCATCAGACACAGAGGGATCTCATATATTCTATAGATTCATCACACACAGAGGGATCTCATATATTCTATAGATTCATCAGACACAGAGGGATCTCATATATTCTATAGATTCATTACACACAGAGGGATCTCATATATTCTATAGAATCATCACACACAGAGGGATCTCATATATTCTATAGGTTCATCACACACAGAGGGATCTCGTATATTCTATAGATTCATTACACACACAGAGGGATCTAATATATTCTATAGATTCATCAGACACAGAGGGATCTCATATATTCTATAGATTCACCACACACAGAGGGATCTCATATATTCTATAGATTCATCACACACAGAGGGATCTCATATATTCTATAGATTCATCACACACAGAGGGATCTCATATATTCTATAGATTCATCACACACAGAGGGATCTCATATATTCTATAGTTTCATCACACACAGAGGGATCTCATATATTCTATAGATTCATCACACACAGAGGGATCTCATATATTCTATAGATTCATCACACACAGAGGGATCTCGTATATTCTATAGATTCATTACACACAGAGGGATCTCATATATTCTATAGATTCATCACACACAGAGGGATCTCGTATATTCTATAGATTCATCACACACAGAGGGATCTCATATATTCTAGAGATTCATCACACACAGAGGGATCTCATATATTCTAGAGATTCATCACACACAGAGGGATCTCATATATTCTATAGATTCATCACACACAGGGATCTCATATATTATATAGATTCATTACATGCAGAGGGATCTCATATATTCTATAGATTCATCACACACAGAGGGATCTCATATATTCTATAGATTCATCACACACAGAGGGATCTCATATATTCTATAGATTCATCACACACAGAGGGATCTCGTATGTTCTATAGATTCATTACACACAGAGGGATCTCATATATTCTATAGATTCATCACACACAGAGGGATCTCGTATATTCTATAGATTCATCACACACAGAGGGATCTCATATATTCTATAGATTCATCACACACAGGGGGATCTCATATATTCTATAGATTCATCACACACAGAGGGATCTCATATATTCTATAGATTCATTACACACAGAGGGATCTCATATATTCTATAGATTCATCAGACACAGAGGGATCTCATATATTCTATAGATTCATTACACACAGAGGGATCTCATATATTCTATAGATTCATTACACACATAGGGATCTCATATATTCTATAGATTCATCAGACACAGAGGGATCTCATATATTCTATAGATTCATCACACACAGAGGAATCTCATATATTCTATAGATTCATCACACACAGAGGGATCTCATATATTCTATAGATTCATCACACACAGAGGGATCTCATATATTCTATAGATTCATTACACACAGAGGGATCTCATATATTCTATAGATTCATCACACACAGAGGGATCTCATATATTCTATAGGTTCATCACACACAGAGGGATCTCATATATTCTATAGATTCATCACACAGAGAGGGATCTCATATTCTATAGATTCATCACACACAGAGGGATCTCGTATATTCTATAGATTCATCACACACAGAGGGATCTCATATATTCTATAGATTCATCACACACAGAGGGGTCTTATATATTCTATAGATTCATCAGACACAGAGGGATCTCATATATTCTATAGGTTCATCACACACACAGAGGGATCTCATATATTCTATAGATTCATCACACACAGGGATCTCATATATTCTATAGATTCATCACACACAGAGGGATATCATATATTCTATAGATTTATTACACACAGAGGGATCTCATATATTCTATAGATTCATCACACACAGGGATCTCATATATTCTATAGATTCATCACACACAGAAGGATATCATATATTCTATAGATTTATTACACACAGAGGGATCTCATATATTCTATAGATTCATTACACACAGAGGGATCTCATATATTCTATAGATTCATCAGACACAGAGGGATCTCATATATTCTATAGATTCATCAGACACAGAGGGATCTCATATATTCTATAGATTCATCACACACAGAGGGATCTCATATATTCTATAAATTCATCACACACAGAGGGATCTCATATATTCTATAGATTCATCACACACAGAGGGATCTCATATATTCTATAGATTCATCACACACAGAGGGATCTGATATATTCTATAGATTCATCACACACAGAGGAATCTCATATATTCTATAGATTCATCAGACACAGAGGGATCTCGTATATTCTATAGATTCATCACACACAGAGGGATCTCATATATTCTATAGATTCATCACACACAGAGGGATCTCATATATTCTATAGATTCATCACACACAGAGGGATCTCATATATTCTATAGATTCATCACACAGAGGGATCACATATATTCTATAGATTCATTACATGCAGAGGGATCTCATATATTCTATGGATTCATCACACACAGAGGGATCTCATATATTCTATAGATTCATCACACACAGAGGGATCTCATATATTCTATAGATTCATCACACACAGAGGGATCTCGTATATTCTATAGATTCATTACACACAGAGGGATCTCATATATTCTATAGATTCATCACACACAGAGGGATCTCGTATATTCTATAGATTCATCACACACAGAGGGATCTCATATATTCTATAGATTCATCACACACAGGGGGATCTCATATATTCTATAGATTCATCACACACAGAGGGATCTCATATATTCTATAGATTCATTACACACAGAGGGATCTCATATATTCTATAGATTCATCAGACACAGAGGGATCTCATATATTCTATAGATTCATTACACACAGAGGGATCTCATATATTCTATAGATTCATTACACACATAGGGATCTCATATATTCTATAGATTCATCAGACACAGAGGGATCTCATATATTCTATAGATTCATCACACACAGAGGAATCTCATATATTCTATAGATTCATCACACACAGAGGGATCTCATATATTCTATAGATTCATCACACACAGAGGGATCTCATATATTCTATAGATTCATTACACACAGAGGGATCTCATATATTCTATAGATTCATCACACACAGAGGGATCTCATATATTCTATAGGTTCATCACACACAGAGGGATCTCATATATTCTATAGATTCATCACACACAGAGGGATCTCATATATTCTATAGGTTCATCACACACAGAGGGATCTCATATATTCTATAGATTCATCACACACAGAGGGATCTCATATATTCTATAGATTCATCACACACAGAGGGATCTCGTATATTCTATAGATTCATCACACACAGAGGGATCTCATATATTCTATAGATTCATCACACACAGAGGGATCTCGTATATTCTATAGATTCATCACACACAGAGGAATCTCATATATTCTATAGATTCATCACACACAGAGGGATCTCATATATTCTATAGGTTCATCACACACAGAGGGATCTCATATATTCTATAGATTCATCACACACAGAGGGATCTCATATATTCTATAGGTTCATCACACACAGAGGGATCTCATATATTCTATAGATTCATCACACACAGAGGGATCTCATATATTCTATAGATTCATCACACACAGAGGGATCTCATATATTCTATAGGTTCATTACACACAGAGGGATCTCATATATTCTATAGATTCATCACACACAGAGGGATCTCATATATTCTATAGGTTCATCACACACAGAGGGATCTCATATATTCTATAGGTTCATCACACACAGAGGAATCTCATATATTCTATAGATTCATCAGACACAGAGGGATCTCATATATTCTATAGATTTATCAGACACAGAGGGATCTCATATATTCTATAGATTCATCAGACACAGAGGGATCTCATATATTCTATAGATTCACCACACACAGAGGGATCTCATATATTCTATAGATTCATCACACACAGAGGGATCTCATATATTCTATAGATTCATCACACACAGAGGGATCTCATATATTCTATAGATTCATCACACACAGAGGGATCTCATATATTCTATAGATTCATCACACACAGAGGGATCTCATATATTCTATAGATTCATCACACACAGAGGGATCTCATATATTCTATAGATTCATCACACACAGAGGGATCTCGTATATTCTATAGATTCATCACACACAGAGGGATCTCGTATATTCTATAGATTCATCACACACAGAGGGATCTCGTATATTCTATAGATTCATCACACACAGAGGGATCTCATATATTCTATAGATTCATCACACACAGAGGGATCTCATATATTCTATAGATTCATCACACACAGAGGGATCTCATATATTCTATAGATTCATCACACACAGGGATCTCATATATTCTATAGATTCATTACATGCAGAGGGATCTCATATATTCTATAGATTCATCACACACAGAGGGATCTCATATATTCTATAGATTCATCACACACAGAGGGATCTCATATATTCTATAGATTCATCAGACACAGAGGGATCTCATATATTCTATAGATTCATTACACACAGAGGGATCTCATATATTCTATAGATTCATTACACACATAGGGATCTCATATATTCTATAGATTCATCAGACACAGAGGGATCTCATATATTCTATAGATTCATCACACACAGAGGAATCTCATATATTCTATAGATTCATCACACACAGAGGGATCTCATATATTCTATAGATTCATCACACACAGAGGGATCTCATATATTCTATAGATTCATTACACACAGAGGGATCTCATATATTCTATAGATTCATCACACACAGAGGGATCTCATATATTCTATAGATTCATCACACACAGAGGGATCTCATATATTCTATAGATTCATCACACACAGAGGGATCTCATATATTCTATAGATTCATCACACACAGAGGGATCTCGTATATTCTATAGATTCATCACACACAGAGGGATCTCGTATATTCTATAGATTCATCACACACAGAGGGATCTCGTATATTCTATAGATTCATCACACACAGAGGGATCTCATATATTCTATAGATTCATCACACACAGAGGGATCTCATATATTCTATAGATTCATTACATGCAGAGGGATCTCATATATTCTATAGATTCATCACACACAGAGGGATCTCATATATTCTATAGATTCATCACACACAGAGGGATCTCATATATTCTATAGATTCATCAGACACAGAGGGATCTCATATATTCTATAGATTCATTACACACAGAGGGATCTCATATATTCTATAGATTCATTACACACATAGGGATCTCATATATTCTATAGATTCATCAGACACAGAGGGATCTCATATATTCTATAGATTCATCACACACAGAGGAATCTCATATATTCTATAGATTCATCACACACAGAGGGATCTCATATATTCTATAGATTCATCACACACAGAGGGATCTCATATATTCTATAGATTCATTACACACAGAGGGATCTCATATATTCTATAGATTCATCACACACAGAGGGATCTCATATATTCTATAGGTTCATCACACACAGAGGGATCTCATATATTCTATAGATTCATCACACAGAGAGGGATCTCATATTCTATAGATTCATCACACACAGAGGGATCTCGTATATTCTATAGATTCATCACACACAGAGGGATCTCATATATTCTATAGATTCATCACACACAGAGGGATCTCATATATTCTATAGATTCATCACACACAGAGGGGTCTTATATATTCTATAGATTCATCACACACAGAGGGATCTCATATATTCTATAGGTTCATCACACACACAGAGGGATCTCATATATTCTATAGATTCATCACACACAGGGATCTCATATATTCTATAGATTCATCACACACAGAGGGATATCATATATTCTATAGATTTATTACACACAGAGGGATCTCATATATTCTATAGATTCATCACACACAGGGATCTCATATATTCTATAGATTCATCACACACAGAAGGATATCATATATTCTATAGATTTATTACACACAGAGGGATCTCATATATTCTATAGATTCATTACACACAGAGGGATCTCATATATTCTATAGATTCATCACACACAGAGGGATCTCATATATTCTATAGATTCATCACACACAGAGGGATCTCATATATTCTATAGATTCATCACACACAGAGGGATCTCATATATTCTATAAATTCATCACACACAGAGGGATCTCATATATTCTATAGATTCATCACACACAGAGGGATCTCATATATTCTATAGATTCATCACACACAGAGGGATCTGATATATTCTATAGATTCATCACACACAGAGGAATCTCATATATTCTATAGATTCATCAGACACAGAGGGATCTCGTATATTCTATAGATTCATCACACACAGAGGGATCTCATATATTCTATAGATTCATCACACACAGAGGGATCTCATATATTCTATAGATTCATCACACAGAGGGATCTCATATATTCTATAGATTCATTACATGCAGAGGGATCTCATATATTCTATAGATTCATCACACACAGAGGGATCTCATATATTCTATAGATTCATCACACACAGAGGGATCTCGTATATTCTATAGATTCATCACACACAGAGGGATCTCATATATTCTATAGATTCATCACACACAGGGGGATCTCATATATTCTATAGATTCATCACACACAGAGGGATCTCATATATTCTATAGATTCATCACACACAGGGGGATCTCATATATTCTATAGATTCATCAGACACAGAGGGATCTCATATATTCTATAGATTCATTACACACAGAGGGATCTCATATATTCTATAGATTCATTACACACATAGGGATCTCATATATTCTATAGATTCATTACACACAGAGGGATCTCATATATTCTATAGATTCATTACACACAGAGGGATCTCATATATTCTATAGATTCATTACACACATAGGGATCTCATATATTCTATAGATTCATTACACACAGAGGGATCTCATATATTCTATAGATTCATCACACACAGAGGAATCTCATATATTCTATAGATTCATCACACACAGAGGGATCTCATATATTCTATAGATTCATCACACACAGAGGGATCTCATATATTCTATAGATTCATTACACACAGAGGGATCTCATATATTCTATAGATTCATCACACACAGAGGGATCTCATATATTCTATAGGTTCATCACACACAGAGGGATCTCATATATTCTATAGATTCATCACACACAGAGGGATCTCATATATTCTATAGGTTCATCACACACAGAGGGATCTCATATATTCTATAGATTCATCACACACAGAGGGATCTCATATATTCTATAGGTTCATTACACACAGAGGGATCTCATATATTCTATAGATTCATCACACACAGAGGGATCTCATATATTCTATAGGTTCATCACACACAGAGGGATCTCATATATTCTATAGATTCATCACACACAGAGGGATCTCATATATTCTATAGGTTCATCACACACACAGAGGAATCTCATATATTCTATAGATTCATCACACACAGAGGGATCTCATATATTCTATAGGTTCATCACACACAGAGGGATCTCATATATTCTATAGATTCATCACACACAGAGGGATCTCATATATTCTATAGGTTCATCACACACAGAGGGATCTCATATATTCTATAGATTCATCACACACAGAGGGATCTCATATATTCTATAGGTTCATCACACACAGAGGGATCTCATATATTCTATAGATTCATCACACACAGAGGGATCTCATATATTCTATAGATTCATCACACACAGAGGGATCTCATATATTCTATAGGTTCATCACACACAGAGGGATCTCATATATTCTATAGATTCATCACACACAGAGGGATCTCATATATTCTATAGGTTCATCACACACAGAGGAATCTCATATATTCTATAGATTCATCAGACACAGAGGGATCTCATATATTCTATAGATTCATCAGACACAGAGGGATCTCATATATTCTATAGATTCACCACACACAGAGGGATCTCATATATTCTATAGATTCATCACACACAGAGGGATCTCATATATTCTATAGATTCATCACACACAGAGGGATCTCATATATTCTATAGATTCATCACACACAGAGGGATCTCATATATTCTATAGATTCATCACACACAGAGGGATCTCATATATTCTATAGATTCATCACACACAGAGGGATCTCATATATTCTATAGATTCATCACACACAGAGGGATCTCGTATATTCTATAGATTCATCACACACAGAGGGATCTCATATATTCTATAGATTCATCACACACAGAGGGATCTCGTATATTCTATAGATTCATTACACACAGAGGGATCTCATATATTCTATAGATTCATCACACACAGAGGGATCTCGTATATTCTATAGATTCATCACACACAGAGGGATCTCATATATTCTATAGATTCATCACACACAGACGGATCTCATATATTCTATAGATTCATCACACACAGAGGGATCTCATATATTCTATAGATTCATCACACACAGGGATCTCATATATTCTATAGATTCATTACATGCAGAGGGATCTCATATATTCTATAGATTCATCACACACAGAGGGATCTCATATATTCTATAGATTCATCACACACAGAGGGATCTCATATATTCTATAGATTCATCACACACAGAGGGATCTCGTATATTCTATAGATTCATTACACACAGAGGGATCTCATATATTCTATAGATTCATCACACACAGAGGGATCTCGTATATTCTATAGATTCATCACACACAGAGGGATCTCATATATTCTATAGATTCATCACACACAGGGGGATCTCATATATTCTATAGATTCATCACACACAGAGGGATCTCATATATTCTATAGATTCATCACACACGGAGGGATCTCATATATTCTATAGATTCATGACACACAGAGGGATCTCATATATTCTATAGATTCATCACACACAGAGGGATCTCATATATTCTATAGATTCATCACACACAGAGGGATCTCATATATTCTATAGATAATCACACAGAGGGATCTCATATATTCTATAGATTCATCACACACAGAGGGATCTCGTATATTCTATAGATTCATCACACACAGAGGGATCTCATATATTCTATAGATTCATCACACACGGAGGGATCTCATATATTCTATAGATTCATCACAAACAGAGGGATCTCATATATTCTATAGATAATCACACAGAGGGATCTCATATATTCTATAGATTCATCACACACAGAGGGATCTCATATATTCTATAGATTCATCACACACAGAGGGATCTCGTATATTCTATAGATTCATCACACACAGAGGGATCTCGTATATTCTATAGATTCATCACACACAGAGGGATCTCATATATTCTATAGATTCATCACACACAGAGGGATCTCATATATTCTATAGATTCATCACACACAGAGGGATCTCATATATTCTATAGATAATCACACAGAGGGATCTCATATATTCTATAGATTCATCACACACAGAGGGATCTCATATATTCTATAGATTCATCACACACAGAGGGATCTCATATATTCTATAGATAATCACACACAGAGGGATCTCATATATTCTATAGATTCATCACACACAGAGGGATCTCGTATATTCTATAGATTCATCACACACAGAGGGATCTCATATATTCTATAGATAATCACACACAGAGGAATCTCATATATTCTATAGATTCATCACACACAGAGGGATTGATTTCCAGCAGTTTCTCTTGTAATGTTGATGATTATGGGAACAGTTACTGAAAACCCAAAATTTAGTGTCTCAGAAAATGAGATTATTATATAAGTCCAACTTCAAAAATGATTTTTAATACAGAAATGTCGTCCTACTGAAATGTCTGTCCAGTATCTGCCCTCAATTCTTGGCCGGGGCTCAGACTCTGCGAGAATTACTGCATCAATGCGGCGTGACATGGGGGTGATCAGCCTGAAGCACTGCTGTGGTGTTATCAATGCGGCGTGGCATGGGGGCGATCTGCTTGTGGCACTGCTGAGGTGTTATCAATGCGGCGTGGCATGGAGGTGATCTGCTTGTGGCACTGCTGAAGTGTTATCAATGCGGCGTGGCATGGGGGCGATCTGCTTGTGGCACTGCTGAAGTGTTATCAATGCGGCGTGGCATGGGGGCGATCTGCTTGTGGCACTGCTGATGTGTTATCAATACGGCGTGGCATGGGGGCGATCTGCTTGTGGCACTGCTGAGGTGTTATCAATGCGGCGTGGCGTGGAGGGGATCAGCCTGTGGCACTGGACCACAAGCCACTTGGATTGACGCCTCTCCACTCTTCCTCCAGACTCCGGTACCTTCCAAATGAAATGCAAAATTAACTTTCATCTGAAGACAGGACTGTGGACACTGAGCAGCAGACCGGTCCTTTTCCTCCTTCGCTCCGGTAAGACGCTTCTGACGTGGTCTCTGGGTCCCGGATACGTCTGTGTGCGGCGGCTCTTGAAGCACTGGCTCTGGTTGCAGTGAATCTCCCCCAGATTCATAAATGGCCTTTTCTCTTTTCCCGGCTGCGGTTACCCCTGTTGCTTGTGCACTTTTTCCTTCCTCTCTCTCCGTTGATCTGCTTGGATACAGCGCTGTGTGAACAGCAGGTTCTTCAGCAATGTCCTTTTGTGGCTTCCCCTCCGACCGTTGGACCATTTAGAGGCTTAGGAAACTTTTGCGGGTGTTTTGCGCTGATTGGCTGATTAGAGGGTCGCACCAGGAGGCGTCAATCCGCAACTAACACCCAATATTCTCATTTTCTGAGACACAAATTTTTGGGTTTTCAGTAACTGTTCCCATAATCATCAACATTACAAGAAGAAACTGCTGGAAATAAATCCCACTGTGTGTGATGAATCTATAGAATATATGAGATCCCTCTGGGTGTGATGAATCTATAGAATATATGAGATCCCTCTGTGTGTGATGAATCTATAGAATATATGAGATCCCTCTGTGTGTGATGAATCTATAGAATATATGAGATCCCTCTGTGTGTGATGAATCTATAGAATATATGAGATCCCTCTGTGTGTGATGAATCTATAGAATATATGAGATCCCTCTGTGTGTGATGAATCTATAGAATATATGAGATCCCTCTGTGTGTGATGAATCTATAGAATATATGAGATCCCTCTGTGTGTGATGAATCTATAGAATATATGAGATCCCTCTGTGTGTGATGAACCTATAGAATATATGAGATCCCTCTGTGTGTGATGAATCTATAGAATATACGAGATCCCTCTGCGTGTGATGAGTCTATAGAATATGTGAGATCCCTCTGTGTGTGATGAGCCTATAGAATATATGAGATCCCTCTGTGTGTGATGAATCTATAGAACATACGAGATCCCTCTGTGTGTGATGAACCTATAGAATATACAAGATCCCTCTGTGTGTGATGAATCTATAGAATATATGAGATCCCTCTGTGTGTGATGAATCTATAGAATATATGAGATCCCTCTGTGTGTGATGAATCTATAGAATATATGAGATCCCTCTGTGTGTGTGATGAACCTATAGAATATATGAGATCCCTCTGTGTGTGATGAATCTATAGAATATATGAGATCCCTCTGTGTGTGATGAATCTATAGAATATATGAGATCCCTCTGTGTGTGATGAATCTATAGAATATACGAGATCCCTCTGTGTGTGATGAATCTATAGAATATACGAGATCCCTGTGTGTAATGAATCTATAGAATATATGAGATCCCTCTGTGTGTCATGAATCTATAGAATATATGAGATCCCTCTGTGTGATGAATCTATAGAATATATGAGATCCCTCAGTGTGTGATGAATCTATAGAATATACTAGATCCCTCTGTGTGCGATGAATCTATAGAATATACGAGATGCCTCTGTGTGTGATGAACCTATAGCATATACGAGATGCCTCTGTGTGTGATGAACCTATAGAATATACGAGATACCT
Source organism: Rhinoderma darwinii (assembly GCF_050947455.1). Classification (NCBI taxonomy): domain Eukaryota; kingdom Metazoa; phylum Chordata; class Amphibia; order Anura; family Rhinodermatidae; genus Rhinoderma; species Rhinoderma darwinii. Next base: position 13,519 of record NW_027463563.1, read on the forward strand.
CTGTGTGTGATTAATCTATAGAATATACGAGATCCCTCTGTGTGTGATGAATCTATAGAATATATGAGATCCCTCTGTGTGTGATGAATCTATAGAATATATGAGATCCCTCTGTGTGTGATGAACCTATAGAATATATGAGATCCCTCTGTGTGTGATGAATCTATAGAATATATGAGATCCCTCTGTGTGTGATGAATCTATAGAATATACGAGATCCCTCTGTGTGTGATGAATCTATAGAATATACCAGATCCCTCTGTGTGTGATGAATCTATAGAATATACCAGATCCCTCTGTGTGTGATGAATCTATAGAATATACGAGATCCCTCTGTGTGATAAATCTATAGAATATATGAGATCCCTCTGTGTGCGATGAATCTATAGAATATACTAGATCCCTCTGTGTGCGATGAATCTATAGAATATATGAGATCCCTCTGTGTGCGATGAATCTATAGAATATACTAGATCCCTCTGTGTGTGATGAATCTATAGAATATATGAGATCCCTCTGTGTGTGATGAATCTATAGAATATGTGAGATCCCTCTGTGTGTGATGAATCTATAGAATATATGAGATCCCTCCGCGTGTGATGAATCTATAGAATATACGAGATCCCTCTGTGTGTGATGAATCTATAGAATATATGAGATCCCTCTGTGTGTGATGAATCTATAGAATATACTAGATCCCTCTGTGTGTGATGAATCTTTAGAATATATGAGATCCCTCCGTGTGTGATGAATCTATATAATATACGAGATCCCTCTGTGTGCGATGAATCTATAGAATATGCGAGATCCCTCTGTGTGCGATGAATCTATAGAATATACGAGATCCCTCTGTGTGCGATGAACCTATAGAATATATGAGATCCCTCTGTGTGCGATGAGCCTATAGAATATATGAGATCCCTCTGTGTGTGATAAACCTATAGAATATATGAGATCCCTCTGTGTGTGATGAATCTATAGAATATATGAGATCCCTCTGTGTGTGATGAATCTATAGAATATATGAGATCCCTCTGTGTGTGATGAATCTATAGAATATATGAGATCCCTCTGTGTGTGATGAATCTATAGCATATATGAGATCCCTCTGTGTGTGATGAATCTATAGCATATACGAGATCCCTCTGTGTGTGATGAATCTATAGAATATATGAGATCCCTCTGTGTGTGATGAATCTATAGAATATATAAAATCCCTCTGTGTGTGATGAATCTATAGAATATATGAGATCCCTCTGTGTATGATGAATCTATAGAATATATGAGATCCCTCTGTGTGTGATGAATCTATAGAATATATGAGATCCCTGTGTGTGATGAATCTATAGAATATGAGACACTTTATGAGCTGAATTACTGCAATAAATGAACTTTTTGATGATATTCCAATTCATTGAGAAGGACTAGTATATATATATAACCCTAAGTTCTGCATCTGGGTACAAACAACTTGCAGGCATCATATGTCCTAGGGGGAGCTACACTGGGGGAGTCACTTGTTGAGAAGGATCTGGGTGTAATAATCTGCAGCATCATCTGTCCTAGGGGGAGCTACACTGGGGGAGTCACTTGTTGAGAAGGATCTGGGTGTTCTTGTAAACCATAAACTCAATAACAGCATGCAGTGTCAATCAGCTGCTTCAAAGGCCAGCAGGATATTGTCGTGTATTAAAAGAGGCCTGGACTCGCGGGACAGGGATGTAATATTACCACTTTACAAAGCATTAGTGAGGCCTCATCTAGAATATGCAGTTCAGTTCTGGGCTCCAGTTCATAGAAAGGATGCCCTGGAGTTGGAAAAAATACAAAGAAGAGCAACAAAGCTAATTAGGGGCGCGGAGAATTTAAGTTATGAGGAAAGATTAAAAGAATTAAACCTATTTAGCCTTGAAAAAAGACGACTAAGGGGGGACATGATTAACTTATATAAATATATTAATGGCACATACAAAAAATATGGTGAAATCCTGTTCCTTGTAAAACCCCCTCAAAAAACAAGGGGGCACTCCCTCCGTCTGGAGAAAAAAAGGTTGAAGCTGCAGAGGCGACAAGTCTTCTTTACAGTGAGAACTGTGAATCTATGGAATAGCCTACCGCAGGAGCCGTCACAGCAAGGACAGGAGACACCGCAGGAGCCGTCACAGCAGGGACAGGAGACACCGCAGGAGCTGGTCGCAGCAGGGACAGGAGACACCGCAGGAGCTGGTCACAGCAGGGACAGGAGACACCGCAGGAGCTGGTCACAGCAGGGACAGGAGACACCGCAGGAGCTGGTCGCAGCAGGGACAGGAGACACCGCAGGAGCTGGTCGCAGCAGGGACAGTAGACACCGCAGGAGCCGTCACAGCAGGGACAGTAGACACTGCAGGAGCCGTCACAGCAGGGACAGTAGACACCGCAGGAGCCGTCACAGCAGGGACAGTAGACACCGCAGGAGCCGTGACAGCAGGGACAGGAGACACCGCAGGAGCCGTCACAGCAGGGACAGGAGACACCGCAGGAGCTGGTCACAGCAGGGACAGTAGACACCGCAGGAGCCGTCACAGCAGGGACAGGAGACACCGCAGGAGCCGTCACAGCAGGGACAGGAGACACCGCAGGAGCCGTCACAGCAGGGACAGGAGACACCGCAGGAGCCGTCACAGCAGGGACAGGAGACACCGCAGGAGCCGTCACAGCAGGGACAGTAGTCACCGCAGGAGCCGTCACAGCAGGGACAGGAGACACCGCAGGAGCCGTCACAGCAGGGACAGTAGATGGCTTTAAAAAAGGGTTAGATAATTTCCTAGAACAAAAAAATATTAGCTCCTATGTATAGAAATTTTTCCTTCCCCTTTCCCTTCCCTTGGTTGAACTTGATGGACATGTGTCTTTTTTCAGCCGTACTAACTATGTAACTATGTAACTATGTAACTATATATATATACAACTACCATAGAATTACATGACAACTCTGGCCCTGCAACAACATTTTAATTATGACGGTGTACATGGAGTAATATTACCTAGTGCTCTCCATTTGCACCCCATTGCCAAGGATCCGCCGCTTTGGGCTCCCTTCTGTGTTATCCCAACGCTTCTTAGACTATAAGTCTGCGACATTCCCACTGTTCTCAGATTGGTCAGAGCTGCTCACATGAGCAGTTCTAGCCAATCCAAGAAAAGGTGGGTGTGTCTTAGACTCTGTGAAGCGCTGTGGCCATTTTGGGACAACACAGAGGGCAGCTTAGTGGATCCATGGCATAGAGGGGCAACCCGGAGAGTATCAGGTATTATTACTCCATATTAAAAATGTTTTCACAGGACCGGAGGGGCGCTTTAAGAGTACGTTTGGGTTATGGTTAGTTAGATAGGGATAGTAGGATAGGGATAGTAGGATAGGGATAGTAGGATAGGGATAGTAGGATAGGGATAGTAGGATAGGGTTAGTAGGATAGGGTTATAGGATAGGGATAGAAGGATAGGGATAGCAGGATAGGGTTAGTAGGATAGTGATAGTAGGATAGGGATAGTAGGATAGGGTTAGTAGGATAGGGATAGTAGGATAGGGATAGTAGGATAGGGTTAGTAGGATAGGGTTAGTAGGATAGGGATAGTAGGATAGGGTTAGTAGGATAGGGATAGTAGGATAGGGATAGTAGGATAGGAATAGTAGGATAGGGTTAGTAGGATAGGGATAGTAGAATAGGGTTAGTAGGATAGGGATAGTAGGATAGGGATAGTGTTAGCAGGATAGGGTTAGTAGGATAGGGATAGTAGGATAGGGATAGTAGGATAGGGATAGTAGGATAGGGTTAGCAGGATAGGGTTAGTAGGATAGGGATAGTAGGATAGGGTTAGTAGGATAGGGATAGTAGGATAGGGATAGTAGGATAGGGTTAGTAGGATAGGGATAGTAGGATAGGGATAGTAGGATAGGGATAGTAGGATAGGGATAGTAGGATAGGGATAGTAGGATAGGGATAGTAGGATAGAGATAGAAGGATAGGGATATTAGGAAAGGGATAGTAGGATAGGGATAGTAGGATAGGGATAGTAGGATAGGGATAGTAGGATAGGGATAGTAGGATAGGGTTAGTAGGATAGGGATAGAAGGATAGTGATAGTAGGATTGGGATAGTAGGATAGGGATAGTAGGATAGGGTTAGTAGGATAGGGTTAGTAGGATAGGGATAGTAGGATAGGGATAGTAGGATAGGGTTAGTAGGATAGGGTTAGTAGGATAGGGTTAGTAGGATAGGGATAGTAGGATAGGGTTAGTAGGATAGGGATAGAAGGATAGGGATAGCAGGATAGGGTTAGTAGGATAGGGATAGTAGGATAGGGATAGTAGGATAGGGTTAGTAGGATAGGGATAGTAGGATAGGGATAGTAGGATAGGGTTAGTAGGATAGGGATAGAAGGATAGGGATAGCAGGATAGGGTTAGTAGGATAGGGATAGTAGGATAGGGATAGTAGGATAGGGTTAGTAGGATAGGGATAGTAGGATAGGGATAGTAGGATAGGGTTAGTAGGATAGGGATAGAAGGATAGGGATAGCAGGATAGGGTTAGCAGGATAGGGATAGTAGGATAGGGATAGTAGGATAGGGATAGTAGGATAGGGTTAGTAGGATAGGGATAGTAGGATAGGGTTAGTAGGATAGGGATAGTAGGATAGGGATAGTAGGATTGGGATAGTAGGATAGGGTTAGTAGGATAGGGTTAGTAGGATAGGGATAGTAGGATAGGGTTAGTTCGATAGGGATAATAGGATAGAGATAGTAGGATAGGGATAGAAGGATAGGGATAGTAGGATAGGGATAGAAGGATAGGGTTAGTAGGATAGGGATAGTAGGATAGGGATAGTAGGATAGGGATAGTAGGATAGGGTTAGTAGGATAGGGATAGTAGGATAGGGTTAGTAGGATAGGGATAGTAGGATAGGGATAGTAGGATAGGGATAGTAGGATAGGGTTAGTAGGATAGGGATAGTAGGATAGGGTTAGTAGGATAGGGATAGTAGGATAGGGTTAGTAGGATAGGGATAGTAGGATAGGGATAGTAGGATAGGGATAGTAGGATAGGGATAGTAGGATAGGGAAAGTAGGATAGGGATAGTAGGATAGGGATAGCAGGATAGGGATAGTAGGATAGGGATAGTAGGATAGGGATAGTAGGATAGGGATAGTAGGATAGGGATAGTAGGAAAGGGTTAGTAGGATAGGGATAGTAGGATAGGGATAGTAGGATAGGGTTAGTAGGATTGGGATAGTAGGATAGGGATAGTAGGATAGGGATAGTAGGATAGGGATAGTAGGATAGGGATAGCAGGATAGGGATAGCAGGATAGGGATAGCAGGATAGGGATAGCAGGATAGGGTTAGTAGGATAGGGATAGTAGGATAGGGTTAGTAGGATAGGGATAGTAGGATAGGGATAGTAGGATAGGGATAGTAGGATAGGGTTAGTAGGATAGGGTTAGTAGGATAGGGATAGTAGGATAGGGATAGTAGAATAGGGATAGTAGGATAGGGATAGTAGGATAGGGATAGTAGGATAGGGATAGTAGGATAGGGGTAGTAGGATAGGGGTAGTAGGATAGGGATAGTAGGATAGGGATAGTAGGATAGGGTTAGTAGGATAGGGATAGTAGGATAGGGATAGTAGAATAGGGATAGTAGGATAGGGATAGTAGGATAGGGATAGTAGGATAGGGATAGCAGGATAGGGATAGTAGGATAGGGATAGTAGGATAGGGTTAGTGGGACAGGGATAGTGGGATAGGGATAGTAGGATAGGGTTAGTAGGATAGGGATAGTAGGATAGGGATAGTAGGATAGGGTTAGTAGGATAGGGATAGTGGGATAGGGATAGTAGGATAGGGATAGTAGGATAGGGATAGCAGGATAGGGATAGTAGGATAGGGATAGCAGGATAGGGATAGTAGGATAGGGATAGTAGGATAGGGATAGTAGGATAGGGATAGTAAGATAGGGATAGTAGGAAAGGGTTAGTAGGATAGGGATAGTAGGATAGGGATAGTAGGATAGGGTTAGTAGGATTGGGATAGTAGGATAGGGATAGTAGGATAGGGATAGTAGGATAGGGATAGTAGGATAGGGATAGCAGGATAGGGATAGCAGGATAGGGATAGCAGGATAGGGATAGCAGGATAGGGTTAGTAGGATAGGGATAGTAGGATAGGGTTAGTAGGATAGGGATAGTAGGATAGGGATAGTAGGATAGGGATAGTAGGATAGGGTTAGTAGGATAGGGTTAGTAGGATAGGGATAGTAGGATAGGGATAGTAGAATAGGGATAGTAGGATAGGGATAGTAGGATAGGGATAGTAGGATAGGGATAGTAGGATAGGGATAGTAGGATAGGGGTAGTAGGATAGGGATAGTAGGATAGGGATAGTAGGATAGGGTTAGTAGGATAGGGATAGTAGGATAGGGATAGTAGAATAGGGATAGTAGGATAGGGATAGTAGGATAGGGATAGTAGGATAGGGATAGCAGGATAGGGATAGCAGGATAGGGATAGTAGGATAGGGTTAGTGGGATAGGGATAGTGGGATATGGATAGTAGGATAGGGTTAGTAGGATAGGGATAGTAGGATAGGGATAGTAGGATAGGGTTAGTAGGATTGGGATAGTGGGATAGGGATAGTAGGATAGGGATAGTAGGATAGGGATAGTAGGATAGGGATAGCAGGATAGGGATAGTAGGATAGGGATAGTAGGATAGGGTTAGTGGGATAGGGATAGTGGGATAGGGATAGTAGGATAGGGTTAGTAGGATAGGGTTAGTAGGATAGGGATAGTAGGATAGGGATAGTAGGATAGGGATAGTAGGATAGGGTTAGTAGGATAGGGATAGTAGGATAGGGATAGTAGGATAGGGATAGTAGGATAGGGATAGTAGGATAGGGATAGTAGGATAGGGATAGTAGGATAGGGATAGTAGGATAGGGATAGTAGAATAGGGATAGTAGGATAGGGATAGTAGGATAGGGGTAGTAGGATAGGGATAGTAGGATAGGGATAGTAGGATAGGGTTAGTAGGATAGGGATAGTAGGATAGGGATAGTAGGATAGGGATAGTAGGATAGGGATAGTAGGATAGGGATAGTAGGATAGGGATAGTAGCATAGGGATAGTAGGATAGGGATAGTAGGATAGGGTTAGAATTTGTGGGTTTGAGTTAGTGTGTTAGGTTTTGGCTTTGTGGGATAAGATCAGTGGGATGGGGGGATGGGATAAATGGTCCTGAGTTTTTGGGTTGCGTTTCCGCTGTGCGATGTCCGTTGATTGTCAGCTCCTCCGCTGTCTCGTGTTTTTACCTCTACAGATATTTCTGTCCGCCATCAGTTTTGTGTATTTTGCAAAAGCTTTAACTGGAAGTTACCTCAAGAGCTCCATCACCCAGATCGAACGCAGATTCAAACTCCCATCATCCGTAGTCGGTGTCATCGATGGAAGCTTCGAGATTGGTGTGTGATATTGATGATGTCAGTGTATCGTTATCCTGTACCCCAAGTGTCAGTGTCATTATCCTGTACCCCAAGTGTCAGTGTCATTATCCTGTACCCCAAGTGTCAGTGTATCATTATCCTGTACCCCAAGTGTCAGCGTATCATTATCCTGTACCCCAAGTGTCAGTGTATCATTATCCTGTACCCCAAGTGTCAGCGTATCGTTATCCTGTACCACAAGTGCCAGCGTATCGTTATCCTGTACCCCAAGTGTCAGTGTATCATTATCCTGTACCCCAAGTGTCAGTGTATCATTATCCTGTACCCCAAGTGTCAGTGTCATTATCCTGTACCCCAAGTGTCAGCGTGTCATTATCCTGTACCCCAAGTGTCAATGTGTCATCATCCTGTACCCCAAGTGTCAGTGTGTCATTATCCTGTACCCCAAGTGTCAGTTTCATTATCCTGTACCCCAAGTGTCAGTGTATCATTATCCTGTACCCCAAGTGTCAGTGTATCATTATCCTGTACCCGAAGTGTCAGTGTATCATTATCCTGTACCCGAAGTGTCAGTGTATCATTATCCTGTACCCCAAGTGTCAGTGTCATTATCCTGTACCCCAAGTGTCAGTTTCATTATCCTGTACCCCAAGTGTCAGTGTCATTATCCTGTACCCCAAGTGTCAGTGTCATTATCCTGTACCCCAAGTGTCAGTGTCATTATCCTGTACCCCAAGTGTCAGCGTATCATTATCCTGTACCCCAAGTGTCAATGTATCATTATCCTGTACCCCAAGTGTCAGCGTATCTTTATCCTGTACCCCAAGTGTCAGCGTATCTTTATCCTGTACCCCAAGTGTCAGTGCCATTATCCTGTAGCCCAAGTGTCAGTATCATTATCCTGTACCCCAAGTGTCAGTGTATAATTATCCTGTACCCCAAGTGTCAGTGTACCATTATCCTGTACCCCAAGTGTCAGCATATCATTATCCTGTACCCCAACTGTCAGTGTGTCATTATCCTGTACCCCAAGTGTCAGTGTATCATTATCCTGTACCCCAAGTGTCAGCATATCATTATCCTGTACCCCAACTGTCAGTGTGTCATTATCCTGTACCCCAAGTTTCAGTGTATCATTATCCTGTACCCGAAGTGTCAGTGTATCATTATCCTGTACCCCAAGTGTCAGTGTATCATTATCCTGTACCCCAAGTGTCAGTGTGTCATCATCCTGTACCCCAAGTGTCAGTGTCATTATCCTGTACCCCAAGTGTCAATGTATCATTATCCTGTACCCCAAGTGTCAGTGTATCATTATCCTGTACCCCAAGTGTCGGTGTGTCATCATCCTGTACCCCAAGTGTTAGTGTATCATTATCCTGTACCCCAAGTGTCAGTATATCATTATCCTGTACCCCAAGTGTCAGTGTGTCATCATCCTGTACCCCAAGTGTCAGTGTATCATTATCCTGTACCCCAAGTGTCAGTGTATCATTATCCTATACCCCAAGTGTCAGCGTATCATTATCCTGTACCCCAAGTGTCAGAATATCATTATCCTGTACCCCAACTGTCAGTGTGTCATTATCCTGTACCCCAAGTGTCAGTGTATCATTATCCTCTACCCCAAGTGTCAGCGTATCATTATCCTGTACCCCAAGTGTCAGTATATCATTATCCTGTACCCCAAGTGTCAGTGTATCATTATCCTGTACCCCAAGTGTCAGTGTATCATTATGTTGTAAACCAAGTGTCAGTGTCATTATCCTGTACCCCAAGTGTCAGTGTGTCATCATCCTGTACCCCAAGTGTCAGTGTATCATTATCCTGTACCCCAAGTGTCAGCATATCATTATCCTGTACCCCAACTGTCAGTGTGTCATTATCCTGTACCCCAAGTTTCAGTGTATCATTATCCTGTACCCGAAGTGTCAGTGTATCATTATCCTGTACCCCAAGTGTCAGTGTATCATTATCCTGTACCCCAAGTGTCAGTGTATCATTATCCTGTACCCCAAGTGTCAGTGTGTCATCATCCTGTACCCCAAGTGTCAGTGTCATTATCCTGTACCCCAAGTGTCAATGTATCATTATCCTGTACCCCAAGTGTCAGCGTATAATTATCCTGTACCCCAAGTGTCAGTGTATCATTATCCTATACCCCAAGTGTCAGCGTATCATTATCCTGTACCCCAAGTGTCAGAATATCATTATCCTGTACCCCAACTGTCAGTGTGTCATTATCCTGTACCCCAAGTGTCAGTGTATCATTATCCTCTACCCCAAGTGTCAGCGTATCATTATCCTGTACCCCAAGTGTCAGTATATCATTATCCTGTACCCCAAGTGTCAGTGTATCATTATCCTGTACCCCAAGTTTCAGTGTATCATTATCTTGTACCCCAAGTGTCAGTGTGTCATCATCCTGTACCCCAAGTGTCAGCGTATAATTATCCTGTACCCCAAGTGTCAGTGTATCATTATCCTATACCCCAAGTGTCAGCGTATCATTATCCTGTACCCCAAGTGTCAGAATATCATTATCCTGTACCCCAACTGTCAGTGTGTCATTATCCTGTACCCCAAGTGTCAGTGTATCATTATCCTCTACCCCAAGTGTCAGCGTATCATTATCCTGTACCCCAAGTGTCAGTATATCATTATCCTGTACCCCAAGTGTCAGTGTATCATTATCCTGTACCCCAAGTTTCAGTGTATCATTATCTTGTACCCCAAGTGTCAGTGTGTCATCATCCTGTACCCCAAGTGTCAGTGTATCATTATCCTATACCCCAAGTGTCATTGTATCATTATCCTGTACCCCAAGTGTCAGTGTATCATTATCCTGTACCCCAAGTGTCAGCGTATCATTATCCTGTACCCCAAGTGTCAGTGTGTCATCGTCCTGTACCCCAAGTGTCAGTGTATCATTATCCTATACCCCAAGTGTCATTGTATCATTATCCTGTACCCCAAGTATCAGCGTATCATTATCCTGTACCCCAAGTTTCAGTGTATCATTATCCTGTACCCCAAGTGTCAGTGTATCATTATCCTGTACCCCAAGTGTCAGTGTGTCATCATCCTGTACCCCAAGTGTCAGTGTATCATTATCCTATACCCCAAGTGTCATTGTATCATTATCCTGTACCCCAAGTGTCATTGTATCATTATGTTGTAAACCAAGTCAGTGTCATTATTTTGTACCCCAAGTGCCAGTGTATCATTGTCCTGTACCCCAAGTGTCAGTGTCATTATCCTGTACCCCAAGTGTAATTATCCTGTACCCCAAGTTTCAGTGTCATTATCCTGTACTCCAAGTGTCATTGTATCATTATGTTGTAAACCAAGTGTCAGTGTCATTATTCTGTACCCCAAGTGTCAGTGTATATTATCATATACCCCAAGTGTCAGTGTCATTAGTCTGTACCCCAAGTGTCAGTGTATCATTGTCCTGTACCCCAAGTGTCAGTGTCATTATTCTGTACCCCAAGCATCAGTGTGTCATTATCCTGTACCCCGAGTTCTGTGTTATCGCCTGCGTCGTGTGTCGCTAGTTCTCTGTGTATTAGAAGGACTGAGCTGTTACACTGTAACGAGCACTTCTCATGTGTACGGTTCTTCGTGTTCCTGCAGGAAATCTTCTGGTTATCACTCTCGTCAGTTACTTTGGAGCAAAACTTCACAGACCAAAGTTAATTGGGAGCGGCTGCCTGGTGATGTCAGTGGGAACCTTCCTAATTGCATTGCCACATTTTATTATGGGTCGGTAAGTCGGGTTTTCTCTGCCGGATAATTATTGTAGGTCACACGACAGGAGAAAAGAGGCGAAGCAATGAGAAGAAAACTTGCTGCATTGATGACGGTCAGCCACTTAAATCGACAACAACCTCAAGGGTGGGTGACCTGGATGGGTCTCTACGTGTAACCGCCGGGGCTAATACTGGGAATCAGGACATCAGAGGGACCTCTATAATTGTCCAGTATGGGGGGTGCTACACATGAAAAGCCCATATAGTCTATCTGAAGGTAAAGCTCTGGATACAGATGAGCTTTCTCCGCACGTTATAGACCCATCCTCAGGACGCAGATATAGTTGAACCCAATGCTGAAGCAGGGAACCGTCAGCTCCCTGCCTCAGCATTAATACAGAGGACTCCCCGGCACAGAGCTACTATAAGTGCTGAGCCCGGGGAAGCCCTTGACATCACTGTCCAGTGAAGTCAGGAGCTCCTCCTGGAGTGGAATCCCCTGCCAGAGCGTCGCCGATGCTCTGGCTGGATATTCTGCTCCTAGAGGGAGTCCCAGTGGCTACAGGGGGGAGGGGGGGTAGCACAGTCTACATGGGCACTGTGGCACTATCCATGTGGGCACCGGCACTAGGGAAGGCTAAGGGGGCAGTTATACTGTATGGGGGCAGCTAAGGCTGCATTATACTGTATGGGGCAGGTATGGGGGCATTATACTGTATGGGAGCAGCTAAGGCGGCAATATACTGTATGGGGTAGCTACGGGGCATTATACTGTATGGGGTAGCTACGGGGAATTATACTGTATGGGGTAGCTACGGGGCATTATACTGTATGGGGCTGATATGGGGGCATTATACTGTATGTGACAGCTATGGGGTCATTATACTGTATGGGGGCAGCTATGGAGCATTATACTGCATGGGGCAGGTATGGGGTCATTATACTGTATGTGGCATCTATGGGGACATTATACTGTGTGGGGGCAGCTATGGGGACATTATACTGTGTGGAGGCAGCTATGGGGACATTATACTGTGTGGAGGCAGCTATGGGGACATTATACTGTGTGGAGGGCAGTTATGGGGACATTATACTGTGTGGAGGCAGCTATGTGGACATTATACTGTGTGGAGGCAGCTATGGGGACATTATACTGTGTGGAGGCAGCTATGGGGACATTATACTGTGTGGGGAAGCTATGGGGACATTATACTGTGTAGGGGCAGCTAAGGGGACATTATACTGTGTGGGGGCAGCTATGGGGACATTATACTGTGTGGGGGCAGGAATGGGGACATTATACTGTGTGGAGGAAGCTATGGGGGCATTATACTGTGTGGAGGCAGCTATGGGGACATTATACTGTGTGGAGGCAGCTATGGGGACATTATACTGTGTGGGGGCAGCTATGGGGACATTATACTGTGTGGAGGGCAGCTATGGGGACATTATACTGTGTGGAGGCAGCTATGGGGACATTATACTGTGTGGAGGCAGCTATGGGGACATTATACTGTGTGGAGGCAGCTATGGGGACATTATACTGTGTGGAGGCAGCTATGGGGGCATTATACTGTGTGGGGCAGCTATGAGGGCTTTATACTGTGTGGGGGCAGCTGTGGGGGCATTATACTGTGTGGAGGCAGCTATGGGGACATTATACTGTGTGGAGGCAGCTATGGGGACATTATACTGTGTGGAGGCAGCTATGGGGGCATTATACTGTGTGGTGGCAGCTATGGGGACATTATACTGTGGAGGCAGAATGGGGACATTATACTGTGTGGAGGCAGCTATGGGGACATTATACTGTGTGGGGGCAGCTATGGGGACATTATACTGTGTGGGGGCAGCTATGGGGACATTATACTGTGTGGGGGCAGCTATGGGGGCATTATACTGTGTGGAGGCAGCTATGGGGACATTATACTGTGTGGGGGCAGCTATGGGGACATTATACTGTGTGGTGGCAGCTATGGGGAAATTATACTGTGTGGGGGCAGCTATGGGGACATTATACTGTGTGGTGGCAGCTATGGGGACATTATACTGTGTGGTGGCAGCTATGGGGAAATTATACTGTGTGGGGGCAGCTATGGGGAAATTATACTGTGTGGAGGCAGCTATGGGGATATTATACTGTGTGGGGGCAGCTATGGGGGCATTATACTGTGTGGAGGCAGCTATGGGGACATTATACTGTGTGGAGGCAGCTATGGGGACATTTTACTGTGTGGAGGCAGCTATGGGGGCATTATACTGTGTGGGGACATTATACTGTGTGGAGGCAGCTATGGGGACATTATACTGTGTGGGGGCAGCTATGGGGGCATTATACTGTGTGGAGGCAGCTATGGGGACATTATACTGTGTGGGGGCAGCTATGGGGGCATTATACTGTATGGGGCAGCTATGGGGGCATTATACTGTGTGGAGGCAGCTATGGGGACATTATACTGTGTGGGGGCAGCTATGGGGACATTATACTGTGTGGAGGCAACTATGGGGACATTATACTGTGTGGGGGCAGCTATGGGGACATTAGACTGTATGGGGGCAGCTATGGAGCATTATACTGCATGGGGCAGGTATGGGGACATTATACTGTGTGGTGGCAGCTATGGGGACATTATACTGTATAGTGGCAGTTATAGGGGCATTATACTGTGTGGAGGCAGCTATGGGGACATTATACTGTGTGGAGGCAGCTATGGGGACATTATACTGTGTGGAGGCAGCTATGGGGACATTATACTGTGTGGGGCAGATATGGGGACATTATACTGTGTGGAGGCAGCTATGAGGATATTATACTGTGTGGAGGCAGCTATGGGGGAATTATACTTTGTGGAGGCAGCTATGGGGGAATTATACTGTGTGGGGAAGCTATGGGGACATTATACTGTGTGGAGGCAACTATGGGGACATTATACTGTGTGGAGGCAGCTATGGGGGCATTATACTGTGTGGAGGCAGCTATGGGGGCATTATACTGTGTGGAGGCAGCTATGGGGGCATTATACTGTGTGGAGGCAGCTATGGGGACATTATACTGTGTGGAGGCAGTTATGGGGACATTATACTGTGTGGAGGCAGCTATGGGGACATTATACTGTGTGGAGGCAGCTATGGGGACATTATAGTGTGTGGAGGCAGCTATGGGGTCATTATACTGTATGGGGGCAGCTATGGAGCATTATACTGCATGGGGCAGGTATGGGGTCATTATACTGTGTGGTGGCAGCTATGGGGACATTATACTGTGTGGAGGCAGCTATGGGGATATTATACTGTGTGGGGGCAGCTATGGGGGCATTATACTGTGTGGAGGCAGCTATGGGGACATTATACTGTGTGGAGGCAGCTATGGGGGCATTATACTGTGTGGAGGCAGCTATGGGGGCATTATACTGTGTGGAGGCAGCTATGGGGTCATTATACTGTATGGGGGCAGCTATGGAGCATTATACTGCATGGGGCAGGTATGGGGTCATTATACTGTATGTGGCATCTATGGGGACATTATACTGTGTGGGGGCAGCTATGGGGACATTATACTGTGTGGAGGCAGCTATGGGGACATTATACTGTGTGGAGGCAGCTATGGGGACATTATACTGTGTGGAGGGCAGTTATGGGGACATTATACTGTGTGGAGGCAGCTATGTGGACATTATACTGTGTGGAGGCAGCTATGGGGACATTATACTGTGTGGAGGCAGCTATGGGGACATTATACTGTGTGGGGAAGCTATGGGGACATTATACTGTGTAGGGGCAGCTAAGGGGACATTATACTGTGTGGGGGCAGCTATGGAGACATTATACTGTGTGGGGGCAGGAATGGGGACATTATACTGTGTGGAGGAAGCTATGGGGGCATTATACTGTGTGGAGGCAGCTATGGGGACATTATACTGTGTGGAGGCAGCTATGGGGACATTATACTGTGTGGGGGCAGCTATGGGGACATTATACTGTGTGGAGGGCAGCTATGGGGACATTATACTGTGTGGAGGCAGCTATGGGGACATTATACTGTGTGGAGGCAGCTATGGGGACATTATACTGTGTGGAGGCAGCTATGGGGGCATTATACTGTGTGGAGGCAGCTATGGGGGCATTATACTGTGTGGAGGCAGCTATGGGGTCATTATACTGTATGGGGGCAGCTATGGAGCATTATACTGCATGGGGCAGGTATGGGGTCATTATACTGTATGTGGCATCTATGGGGACATTATACTGTGTGGGGGCAGCTATGGGGACATTATACTGTGTGGAGGCAGCTATGGGGACATTATACTGTGTGGAGGCAGCTATGGGGGCATTATACTGTGTGGAGGCAGCTATGGGGGCATTATACTGTGTGGAGGCAGCTATGGAGCATTATACTGCATGGGGCAGCTATGGGGACATTATACTGTGTGGGGGCAGCTATGGGGACATTATACTGTGTGGAGGCAGCTATGGGGATATTATACTGTGTGGGGGCAGCTATGGGGGCATTATACTGTGTGGAGGCAGCTATGGGGACATTATACTGTGTGGAGGCAGCTATGGGGGCATTATACTGTGTGGAGGCAGCTATGGGGCGTTATACTGTGTGGGGGCAGGTATGGGGACATTATACTGTGTGGGGGCAGCTATGGGGACATTATACTGTGTGGAGGCAGCTATGGGGACATTATACTGTGTGGGGGCAGCTATGGGGGCATTATACTGTGTGGAGGCAGCTATGGGGTGTTAGACTGTGTGGGGGCAGCTATGGGGACATTATACTGTATGGGGGCAGCTATGGAGCATTATACTGCATGGGGCAGGTATGGGGACATTATACTGTGTGGTGGCAGCTATGGGGACATTATACTGTGTGGTGGCAGCTATGGGGACATTATACTGTGTGGAGGCAGCTATGGGGACATTATACTGTGTGGAGGCAGCTATGGGGACATTATACTGTGTGGGGCAGATATGGGGACATTATACTGTGTGGAGGCAGCTATGAGGATATTATACTGTGTTGAGGCAGCTATGGGGTGACATTATACTGTGTGGAGGCAGCTATGAGGACATTATACTGTGTGGGGGCAGTTATGGGGACATTATACTGTGTGGAGGGCAGTTATGGGGGAATTATACTTTGTGGAGGCAGCTATGGGGGAATTATACTGTGTGGGGAAGCTATGGGGACATTATACTGTGTGGTGGCAGCTATGGGGACATTATACTGTGTGGTGGCAGCTATGGGGACATTATACTGTGTGGAGGCAGCTATGGGGGCATTATACTGTGTGGAGGCAGCTATGGGGGCATTATACTGTGTGGAGGCAGCTATGGGGGCATTATACTGTGTGGAGGCAGCTATGGGGGCATTATACTGTGTGGAGGCAGCTATGGGGGCATTATACTGTATGGGGCAGCTATGGGGGCATTATACTGTGTGGAGGCAGCTATGGGGATATTATACTGTGTGGGGGCAGCTATGGGGGCATTATACTGTGTGGAGGCAGCTATGGGGACATTATACTGTGTGGAGGCAGCTATGGGGGCATTATACTGTGTGGAGGCAGCTATGGGGCGTTATACTGTGTGGGGGCAGCTATGGGGACATTATACTGTGTGGGGGCAGCTATGGGGGCATTATACTGTGTGGAGGCAGCTATGGGACATTATACTGTGTGGGGGCAGCTATGGGGACATTATACTGTGTGGTGGCAGCTATGGGGACATTATACTGTGTGGAGGCAGCTATGGGGATATTATACTGTGTGGGGGCAGCTATGGGGACATTATACTGTGTGGAGGTAGCTATGGGGCGTTATACTGTGTGGGGGCAGCTGTGGAGCATTATACTGTGTGGGGGCAGCTATGGGGACATTATACTGTGTGGAGGCAGCTATGGGGATATTATACTGTGTAGAGGCAGCTATGGGGACATTATACTGTGTGGAGGCAGCTATGGGGCATTATACTGTGTGGTGGCAGCTATGGGGATATTATACTGTGTAGAGGCAGCTATGGGGACATTATACTGTGTGGAGGCAGCTATGGGGACATTATACTGTATGGGGGCAGCTTTGGAGCATTATACTGCATGGGGAAGGTATGGGGACATTATACTGTGTGGAGGCAGCTATGGGGACATTGTACTGTGTGGAGGCAGCTATGGGGACATTATACTGTGTGGGGGCAGCTATGGGGGCATTATACTGTGTGGAGGCAGCTATGGGGACATTATACTGTGTGGTGGCAGCTATGGGGACATTATACTGTGTGGTGGCAGCTATGGGGAAATTATACTGTGTGGAGGCAGCTATGGGGATATTATACTGTGTGGGGGCAGCTATGGGGGCATTATACTGTGTGGAGGCAGCTATGGGGACATTATACTGTGTGGAGGCAGCTATGGGGACATTTTACTGTGTGGAGGCAGCTATGGGGGCATTATACTGTGTGGGGACATTATACTGTGTGGAGGCAGCTATGGGGACATTATACTGTGTGGGGGCAGCTATGGGGGCATTATACTGTGTGGAGGCAGCTATGGGGACATTATACTGTGTGGGGGCAGCTATGGGGGCATTATACTGTATGGGGCAGCTATGGGGGCATTATACTGTGTGGAGGCAGCTATGGGGACATTATACTGTGTGGGGGCAGCTATGGGGACATTATACTGTGTGGAGGCAACTATGGGGACATTATACTGTGTGGGGGCAGCTATGGGGACATTAGACTGTATGGGGGCAGCTATGGAGCATTATACTGCATGGGGCAGGTATGGGGACATTATACTGTGTGGTGGCAGCTATGGGGACATTATACTGTGTGGTGGCAGTTATAGGGGCATTATACTGTGTGGAGGCAGCTATGGGGACATTATACTGTGTGGAGGCAGCTATGTGGACATTATACTGTGTGGAGGCAGCTATGGGGACATTATACTGTGTGGGGCAGATATGGGGACATTATACTGTGTGGAGGCAGCTATGAGGATATTATACTGTGTGGAGGCAGCTATGGGGGAATTATACTTTGTGGAGGCAGCTATGGGGGAATTATACTGTGTGGGGAAGCTATGGGGACATTATACTGTGTGGAGGCAACTATGGGGACATTATACTGTGTGGAGGCAGCTATGGGGGCATTATACTGTGTGGAGGCAGCTATGGGGGCATTATACTGTGTGGAGGCAGCTATGGGGTCATTATACTGTATGGGGGCAGCTATGGAGCATTATACTGCATGGGGCAGGTATGGGGTCATTATACTGTGTGGTGGCAGCTATGGGGACATTATACTGTGTGGAGGCAGCTATGGGGATATTATACTGTGTGGGGGCAGCTATGGGGGCATTATACTGTGTGGAGGCAGCTATGGGGACATTATACTGTGTGGAGGCAGCTATGGGGGCATTATACTGTGTGGAGGCAGCTATGGGGGCATTATACTGTGTGGAGGCAGCTATGGGGTCATTATACTGTATGGGGGCAGCTATGGAGCATTATACTGCATGGGGCAGGTATGGGGTCATTATACTGTATGTGGCATCTATGGGGACATTATACTGTGTGGGGGCAGCTATGGGGACATTATACTGTGTGGAGGCAGCTATGGGGACATTATACTGTGTGGAGGCAGCTTTGGGGACATTATACTGTGTGGAGGGCAGTTATGGGGACATTATACTGTGTGGAGGCAGCTATGTGGACATTATACTGTGTGGAGGCAGCTATGGGGACATTATACTGTGTGGAGGCAGCTATGGGGACATTATACTGTGTGGGGAAGCTATGGGGACATTATACTGTGTAGGGGCAGCTAAGGGGACATTATACTGTGTGGGGGCAGCTATGGAGACATTATACTGTGTGGGGGCAGGAATGGGGACATTATACTGTGTGGAGGAAGCTATGGGGGCATTATACTGTGTGGAGGCAGCTATGGGGACATTATACTGTGTGGAGGCAGCTATGGGGACATTATACTGTGTGGGGGCAGCTATGGGGACATTATACTGTGTGGAGGGCAGCTATGGGGACATTATACTGTGTGGAGGCAGCTATGGGGACATTATACTGTGTGGAGGCAGCTATGGGGACATTATACTGTGTGGAGGCAGCTATGGGGGCATTATACTGTGTGGAGGCAGCTATGGGGGCATTATACTGTGTGGAGGCAGCTATGGGGTCATTATACTGTATGGGGGCAGCTATGGAGCATTATACTGCATGGGGCAGGTATGGGGTCATTATACTGTATGTGGCATCTATGGGGACATTATACTGTGTGGGGGCAGCTATGGGGACATTATACTGTGTGGAGGCAGCTATGGGGACATTATACTGTGTGGAGGCAGCTATGGGGGCATTATACTGTGTGGAGGCAGCTATGGGGGCATTATACTGTGTGGAGGCAGCTATGGAGCATTATACTGCATGGGGCAGCTATGGGGACATTATACTGTGTGGGGGCAGCTATGGGGACATTATACTGTGTGGAGGCAGCTATGGGGATATTATACTGTGTGGGGGCAGCTATGGGGGCATTATACTGTGTGGAGGCAGCTATGGGGACATTATACTGTGTGGAGGCAGCTATGGGGGCATTATACTGTGTGGAGGCAGCTATGGGGCGTTATACTGTGTGGGGGCAGCTATGGGGACATTATACTGTGTGGGGGCAGCTATGGGGACATTATACTGTGTGGAGGCAGCTATGGGGACATTATACTGTGTGGAGGCAGCTATGGGGTGTTAGACTGTGTGGGGGCAGCTATGGGGACATTATACTGTATGGAGGCAGCTATGGAGCATTATACTGCATGGGGCAGGTATGGGGACATTATACTGTGTGGTGGCAGCTATGGGGACATTATACTGTGTGGTGGCAGCTATGGGGACATTATACTGTGTGGAGGCAGCTATGGGGACATTATACTGTGTGGAGGCAGCTATGGGGATATTATACTGTGTGGAGGCAGCTATGGGGACATTATACTGTGTGGGGCAGATATGGGGACATTATACTGTGTGGAAGCAGCTATGAGGATATTATACTGTGTTGAGGCAGCTATGGGGTGACATTATACTGTGTGGAGGCAGCTATGAGGACATTATACTGTGTGGGGGCAGTTATGGGGACATTATACTGTGTGGAGGGCAGTTATGGGGGAATTATACTTTGTGGAGGCAGCTATGGGGGAATTATACTGTGTGGGGAAGCTATGGGGACATTATACTGTGTGGTGGCAGCTATGGGGACATTATACTGTGTGGTGGCAGCTATGGGGACATTATACTGTGTGGAGGCAGCTATGGGGATATTATACTGTGTGGGGGCAGCTATGGGGGCATTATACTGTGTGGAGGCAGCTATGGGGGCATTATACTGTGTGGAGGCAGCTATGGGGCGTTATACTGTGTGGGGGCAGCTATGGGGACATTATACTGTGTGGGGGCAGCTATGGGGGCATTATACTGTGTGGAGGCAGCTATGGGACATTATACTGTGTGGGGGCAGCTATGGGGACATTATACTGTGTGGTGGCAGCTATGGGGACATTATACTGTGTGGAGGCAGCTATGGGGATATTATACTGTGTGGGGGCAGCTATGGGGACATTATACTGTGTGGAGGTAGCTATGGGGCGTTATACTGTGTGGGGGCAGCTGTGGAGCATTATACTGTGTGGGGGCAGCTATGGGGACATTATACTGTGTGGAGGCAGCTATGGGGATATTATACTGTGTAGAGGCAGCTATGGGGACATTATACTGTGTGGAGGCAGCTATGGGGCATTATACTGTGTGGTGGCAGCTATGGGGATATTATACTGTGTAGAGGCAGCTATGGGGACATTATACTGTGTGGAGGCAGCTATGGGGACATTATACTGTATGGGGGCAGCTTTGGAGCATTATACTGCATGGGGAAGGTATGGGGACATTATACTGTGTGGAGGCAGCTATGGGGACATTGTACTGTGTGGAGGCAGCTATGGGGACATTATACTGTGTGGTGGCAGCTATCGGGGCATTATACTGTGTGGAGGCAGCTATGGGGACATTATACTGTGTGGAGGCAGCTATGGGGGCATTATACTGTGTGGGGGCAGCTATGGGGACATTGCACTGTGTGGAGGCAGCTATGGGGACATTATACTGTGTGGTGGCAGTTATGGGGGCATTATACTGTGTGGGGGCAGCTATGGGGATATTATACTGTGTGGAGGCAGCTATGGGGGCATTATACTGTGTGGTGGCAGCTATGGGGGCATTATACAGTGTGGGGGCAGCTATGGGGACATTATACTGTGTGGAGGCAGCTATGGGGACATTATACTGTGTGGGGGCAGCTATGGGGACATTATACTGTGTGGAGGCAGCTATGGGGACGTTATACTGTGTGGAGGCAGCTATGGGGCATTATACTGTGTGGGGGGAGCTATGGGGACATTATACTGTGTGGAGGCAGCTATGGGGACATTATACTGTGTGGGGGCAGCTATGGGGACATTATACTGTGTGGAGGCAGCTATGGGGACATTATACTGTGTGGAGGCAGCTATGGGGACATTATACTGTGTGGAGGCAGCTATGGGGACATTATACTGTGTGGAGGCAGCTATGGGGACATTATACTGTGAGGGGGCAGCTATGGGGACATTATACTGTGTGGAGGCAGCTATGGGGACATTATACTGAGTGGGGGCAGCTATGGGGACATTATACTGTGTGGAGGCAGCTATGGGGACATTATACTGTGTGGAGGCAGCTATGGGGACATTATACTGTGTGGAGGCAGCTATGAGGACATTATACTGTGTGGAGGCAGTTATGGGGACTTTATACTGTGTGGTGGCAGCTATGGGGACTTTATACTGTGTGGTGGCAGCTATGGGGACATTATTCTGTGTGGGGGCAGCTATGGGGACATTATACTGTGTGGAGGCAGTTATGGGGGCATTATACTGTGTGGAGGCAGTTATGGGGAATTTATACTGTGTGGTGGCAGCTATGGGGACATTATACTGTGTGGAGGCAGCTATGGGGACATTATACTGTGTGGAGGCAGTTATGGGGGCATTATACTGTGTGGAGGCAGTTATGGGGACTTTATACTGTGTGGGGGCAGCTATGGGGACATTATACTGTGTGGAGGCAGCTATGAGGACATTATACTGTGTGGAGGCAGCTATGGGGGCATTATTCTGTGTAGGGGCAGCTATTGGGGCATTATACTGTGTGGAGGCAGCTATGGGGACATTATACTGTGTGGAGGCAGCTATGGGGACATTATACTGTATGTGGCAGTTATGGGGACATTATACTGTAAAGGGCCGCTATGGGGGTATTATACTATATGGAGCAGGTATGGGGGCATTATACTGTGTGGGGGCAGCTATGGGGGTATTATACTGTATGTGGCAGCTATGGGGGCATTATACTGTGTGGGGGCAGCTATGGGGGTATTATACTGTATGTGGCAGCTATGGGGGCATTATACTGTGTGGGGGCAGCTATCGGGATATTATACTGTGTGGAGGCAGCTATGGGGGAATTATACTGTGTGGAGGCAGCTATGGGGCATTATACTGTGTGGGGGGAGATATGGGGGAATTATACTGTGTGGGGGCAGCTATGGGGGCATTATACTGTGTGGAGGCACCTATGGGGACATTATACTGTGTGGAGGCAGCTATGGGGGCATTATACTGTGTGGAGGCAGCTATGGGTACATTATACTGTGTGGAGGCAGCTATGGGGACATTATACTGTGTGGAGGCAGCTATGGGGACATTATATTGTGTGGAGGGCAGATATGGGGCATTATACTGTGTGGAGGCAGCTATGGGGACATTATACTGTGTGGAGGCAGCTATGGGGACATTATACTGTGTGGAGGTAGCTATGGGGACATTATACTGTGTGGAGGCAGCTATGGGGACATTATACTGTGAGGGGGCAGCTATGGGGACATTATACTGTGTGGAGGCAGCTATGGGGACATTATACTGAGTGGGGGAAGCTATGGGGACATTATACTGTGTGGAGGCAGCTATGGGGACATTATACTGTGTGGAGGCAGCTATGGGGACATTATAATGTGTGGAGGCAGCTATGAGGACATTATACTGTGTGGAGGCAGCTATGGGGGCATTATACTGTGAGGGGGCAGCTATGGGGACTTTATACTGTGTGGTTGCAGCTATGGGGACATTATACTGTGTGGAGGCAGCTATGGGGACATTATACTGTGTGGAGGCAGCTATGGGGACATTATACTGTGTGGAGGCAGCTATGGGAGCATTATACTGTGTGGAGGCAGCTATGAGGCATTATACTGTGTGGGGGCAGCTATGGGGTATTATACTGTGTGGAGGCAGCTATGGGGACATTATACTGTGTGGGGGCAGCTATGGGGACATTATACTGTGTGGAGGCAGTTATGGGGGCATTATACTGTGTGGAGGCAGTTATGGGGACTTTATACTGTGTGGTGGCAGCTATGGGGACATTATACTGTGTGGAGGCAGCTATGGGGACATTATACTGTGTGGGGGCAGCTATGAGGACATTATACTGTGTGGAGGCAGTTATGGGGGCATTATACTGTGTGGAGGCAGTTATGGGGACTTTATACTGTGTGGGGGCAGCTATGAGGACATTATACTGTGTGGAGGCAGCTATGGGGGCATTATTCTGTGTAGGGGCAGCTATTGGGGCATTATACTGTGTGGAGGCAGCTATGTGGACATTATACTGTGTGGAGGCAGCTATGGGGACATTATACTGTGTGGAGGCAGTTATGGGGGCATTATACTGTGTGGAGGCAGCTATGGGGGCATTATACTGTGTGGAGGCAGTTATGGGGACATTATACTGTGTGGGGCAGTTATGGGGACATTATACTGTGTGGGGGCAGCTATGGGGACATTATACTGTGTGGAGGCAGCTATGGGGACATTATACTGTGTGGAGGCAGCTATGGGGACATTATACTGTGAGGGGGCAGCTATGGGGACATTATACTGTGTGGAGGCAGCTATGGGGACATTATACTGAGTGGGGGCAGCTATGGGGACATTATACTGTGTGGAGGCAGCTATGGGGACATTATACTGTGTGGAGGCAGCTATGGGGACATTATACTGTGTGGAGGCAGCTATGAGGACATTATACTGTGTGGAGGCAGTTATGGGGACTTTATACTGTGTGGTGGCAGCTATGGGGACTTTATACTGTGTGGTGGCAGCTATGGGGACATTATTCTGTGTGGGGGCAGCTATGGGGACATTATACTGTGTGGAGGCAGTTATGGGGGCATTATACTGTGTGGAGGCAGTTATGGGGAATTTATACTGTGTGGTGGCAGCTATGGGGACATTATACTGTGTGGAGGCAGCTATGGGGACATTATACTGTGTGGAGGCAGTTATGGGGGCATTATACTGTGTGGAGGCAGTTATGGGGACTTTATACTGTGTGGGGGCAGCTATGGGGACATTATACTGTGTGGAGGCAGCTATGAGGACATTATACTGTGTGGAGGCAGCTATGGGGGCATTATTCTGTGTAGGGGCAGCTATTGGGGCATTATACTGTGTGGAGGCAGCTATGGGGACATTATACTGTGTGGAGGCAGCTATGGGGACATTATACTGTGTAGGGGCAGCTATGAGGGACATTACACTGTGTGGAGGCAGCTATGAGGGCATTATACTGTATGTGGCAGTTATGGGGACATTATACTGTAAAGGGCCGCTATGGGGGTATTATACTATATGGAGCAGGTATGGGGGCATTATACTGTGTGGGGGCAGCTATGGGGGTATTATACTGTATGTGGCAGCTATGGGGGCATTATACTGTGTGGGGGCAGCTATGGGGGTATTATACTGTATGTGGCAGCTATGGGGGCATTATACTGTGTGGGGGCAGCTATCGGGATATTATACTGTGTGGAGGCAGCTATGGGGGAATTATACTGTGTGGAGGCAGCTATGGGGCATTATACTGTGTGGGGGGAGATATGGGGGAATTATACTGTGTGGGGGCAGCTATGGGGGCATTATACTGTGTGGAGGCACCTATGGGGACATTATACTGTGTGGAGGCAGCTATGGGGGCATTATACTGTGTGGAGGCAGCTATGGGTACATTATACTGTGTGGAGGCAGCTATGGGGACATTATACTGTGTGGAGGCAGCTATGGGGACATTATATTGTGTGGAGGGCAGATATGGGGCATTATACTGTGTGGAGGCAGCTATGGGGACATTATACTGTGTGGAGGCAGCTATGGGGACATTATACTGTGTGGAGGTAGCTATGGGGACATTATACTGTGTGGAGGCAGCTATGGGGACATTATACTGTGAGGGGGCAGCTATGGGGACATTATACTGTGTGGAGGCAGCTATGGGGACATTATACTGAGTGGGGGAAGCTATGGGGACATTATACTGTGTGGAGGCAGCTATGGGGACATTATACTGTGTGGAGGCAGCTATGGGGACATTATAATGTGTGGAGGCAGCTATGAGGACATTATACTGTGTGGAGGCAGCTATGGGGGCATTATACTGTGAGGGGGCAGCTATGGGGACTTTATACTGTGTGGTTGCAGCTATGGGGACATTATACTGTGTGGAGGCAGCTATGGGGACATTATACTGTGTGGAGGCAGCTATGGGGACATTATACTGTGTGGAGGCAGCTATGGGAGCATTATACTGTGTGGAGGCAGCTATGAGGCATTATACTGTGTGGGGGCAGCTATGGGGTATTATACTGTGTGGAGGCAGCTATGGGGACATTATACTGTGTGGGGGCAGCTATGGGGACATTATACTGTGTGGAGGCAGTTATGGGGGCATTATACTGTGTGGAGGCAGTTATGGGGACTTTATACTGTGTGGTGGCAGCTATGGGGACATTATACTGTGTGGAGGCAGCTATGGGGACATTATACTGTGTGGGGGCAGCTATGAGGACATTATACTGTGTGGAGGCAGTTATGGGGGCATTATACTGTGTGGAGGCAGTTATGGGGACTTTATACTGTGTGGGGGCAGCTATGAGGACATTATACTGTGTGGAGGCAGCTATGGGGGCATTATTCTGTGTAGGGGCAGCTATTGGGGCATTATACTGTGTGGAGGCAGCTATGGGGACATTATACTGTGTGGAGGCAGCTATGGGGACATTATACTGTGTGGAGGCAGCTATGGGGACATTATACTGTGTGGAGGCAGCTATGGGGACATTATACTGTGTGGAGGCAGCTATGGGGGCATTATACTGTGTGGGAGGCAGCTATGGGGCGTTATACTGTGTGGAGGCAGCTATGGGGACATTATACTGTGTGGTGGCAGCTATGGGGACATTATACTGTGTGGAGGCAGCTATGGGGACATTATACTGTGTGGAGGCAGCTATGGGGACATTATACTGTGTGGAGGCAGCTATGGGGGCATTATACTGTGTGGAGGCAGCTATGGGTACATTATACTGTGTGGAGGCAGCTATGGGGACATTATATTGTGTGGAGGCAGCTATGGGGACATTATACTGTGTGGAGGGCAGTTATGGGGCATTATACTGTGTGGAGGCAGCTATGGGGACATTATATTGTGTGGAGGCAGCTATGGGGACATTATACTGTGTGGAGGCAGCTATGGGGACATTATACTGTGTGGAGGCAGTTATGGGGACATTTTACTGTGTGGAGGCAGCTATGGGGGCATTATACTGTGTGAGGGCAGCTATGGAGACATTATACTGTGTGGAGACAGCTATGGGGACATTATACTGTGAGGGGGCAGCTATGGGGACATTATACTGTGTGTAGGCAGCTATGGGGACATTATACTGAGTGGGGGCAGCTATGGGGACATTATACTGTGTGGAGGCAGCTATGTGGACATTATACTGTGTGGAGGCAGCTATGGGGACATTATACTGTGTGGAGGCAGTTATGGGGGCATTATACTGTGTGGAGGCAGCTATGGGGGCATTATACTGTGTGGAGGCAGTTATGGGGACATTATACTGTGTGGGGCAGTTATGGGGACATTATACTGTGTGGGGGCAGCTATGGGGACATTATACTGTGTGGAGGCAGCTATGGGGACATTATACTGTGTGGAGGCAGCTATGGGGACATTATACTGTGTGGGGGCAGCTATGGGGACATTATACTGTGTGGAGGCAGCTATGGGGACATTATACTGTGTGGAGGCAGCTATGGGGACATTATACTGTGTGGAGGCAGCTATGGGGACATTATACTGTGTGGAGGCAGCTATGGGAACATTATACTGTGTGGAGGCAGCTATGGGGACATTATACTGTGTGGAGGCAGCTATGGGGACATTATACTGTGTGGAGGGCAGTTATGGGGGCATTATACTGTGTGGAGGCAGCTATGGGGACATTATACTGTGTGGAGGCAGCTATGGGGACATTATACTGTGTGGAGGCAGCTATGGGGACATTATACTGTGTGGAGGCAGCTATGGGGACATTATACTGTGTGGAGGCAGTTATGGGGACTTTATACTGTGTGGAGGCAGCTATGGGGACATTATACTGTGTGGAGGCAGCTATGGGGGCATTATACTGTGTGGAGGCAGCTATGGGGACATTATACTGTGTGGTGGCAGCTATGGGGACATTATACTGTGTGGCGGCAGCTATGGGGACATTATACTGTGTGGAGGCAGCTATGGGGGCATTATACTGTGTGGAGGCAGCTATGGGACATTTTACTGTGTGGAGGCAGATATGGGGACATTATACTGTATGTGGCAGCTATGGGGACATTATACTGTGTGGAGGCAGCTATAGGGACATTATACTGTGTGGGGGTAGATATTGGGACATTATATTGTGTGGAGGCAGCTATGGGGACATTATACTGTGTGGGGCAGCTATGCGGGCATTATACTGTGTGGGGGCAGCTATGGGGGCATTATACTGTGTGGAGGCAGCTATGGGGACATTATACTGTGTGGTGGCAGCTGTGGGGACATTATACTGTGTGGAGGCAGCTATGGGGACATTATACTGTGTAGGGGCAGCTATGAGGGACATTATACTGTGTGGAGGCAGCTATGAGGGCATTATACTGTATGTGGCAGTTATGGGGACATTATACTGTATGGGGCCGCTATGGGGGTATTATACTGTATGTGGCAGCTATGGGGGTATTATACTGTATGTGGCAGCTATGGGGGTATTATACTGTATGGAGCAGGTATGGGGGCATTATACTGTATGGGGGCAGCTATGGGGGTATTATACTGTATGTGGCAGCTATGGGGGTATTATACTGTATGTGGCAGCTATGGGGGTATTATACTGTATGGGGCAGGTATGGGGCATTATACTGTATGGGGGAAGCTAAGGTGGCAATACACTGTGTGGGGCAGCTTAGGGGCATTATACTGTATGGGGCAGATATGGGGCATTATAGTGTATGTGACGGCTATGGGGGCATTATACTGTATGGGGCAGCTATGGAGCATTATACTGCATGGGGCAGGTATGGGGTCATTATACTGTATGGGGCAGGTATGGGGGCATTATCCTGTGTGGAGGCAGCTACGGGGCATTATACTGTATGTGACAGCTATGGGGGCATTATACTGTATGGAGCAGATTTGGGGGCATTATACTGTATGGAGCAGATTTGGGTGCATTATACTGTATGTGGCAGCTAAGGGGGCATTATACTATGTGGGGGCATTATACTGCATGTGGCAGCTAAGGGGGCATTATACTGTGTGGGCTGAAGCGGTTTGTATGGGAGGGATTAGAGGCGTGGCTTATAAGAAAAAAAACGTGTTCCTCTTTGCGTTATTTGAAAGTTGGGAGGTGTGTGTATACCTGCAGGTGACGAGCGCAGTTAGCGGGGATAATGGGGGTCACATACTTTACAGTGACATTAAATGCCGTTTTCTTTACGTGTCCCCTCTGCCTGGTAAACATTGGTTATTTTATACGCAGTTACACGTATGACAGAGATCTGGTCAGACCCTCAAACTCCTCCGCCAGCTCCTCTCCATGTTTACAAGACATCACTGGCCCAAAATACTCTACAATGGACAAGTCAGGTGAGTGAAACCTGCTACACGGAAACGACTAACCTCATGTACTGAAGCACTCCCTTCCCTGACATGCAGCTATAGCAGTGTTCATCCTGAGCCTCCTGCTTCATGAACAGAATGTCAGAATTACAGTGAAGACTGACACACAGGCAGAGGAGAAGCAGAGTAGAAATGGGACATAAATGAATGATTTGAGTCCCTTCCCAGCCTGAAGCTTCTCCGTAAAAATTCTCAAAATCCATCAGTGTAATATAGGACGGGGGAGGAAGGAGATGAAGCTGCAGGACGGGAGGAGGAAGGAGATGAAGCTGCAGGACGGGGAGGAGGGAGATGAAGCTGCAGGATGGGGGTGGAAGGAGATGACGGGGAGGAGCGAGATGAAGCTGCAGGACGGGGAGGAAGTAAATGAAGCTGCAGGACGAGGGAGGAAGGAGATGAAGCTGCAGGACGAGGGAGGAAGGAGATGAAGCTCCAGGACGGGGGAGGAGGGAGATGAAGCTGTAGGACGGGGAGGAGGGAGATAAAGCTGCAGGACAGGGGAGGAGGCAGATGAAGCTGCAGGATGGGGGAGGAGGGAAATTAAGCTGCAGGACGGGGAGGAAGAATGTGAAGCTGCAGAACGGGGGAGGAAGAAGAGGAAGCAGCAGGACGGGGAGGAAGGAGATGAAGCTGCAGGACGGGGGAGGAGGGAGATGAAGCTGCAGGATGGGGGAGGAGGGAGATGAAGCTGACGGACGGGGGAGGAAGGAGATTAAGCTGCAGTACAGGAGGAGGTAGGCGATGAAGCTGCAAGACGGGGGAGGAAGGAGATTAAGCTGCAGGACGGGGGAGGAGGGAGATGAAGCTGCAGTATGGGAAGGAAGGAGATGAAGCTGCAGGACGAGGGAGGAAAGAGATGAAGCTGCAGTACGGGGGAGGAGGGAGATGAAGCTGCAGTATGGGGAGGAAGGAGATGAAGCTGCAGGACGAGGGAGGAAGGAGATGAAACTGCAGTACGGAGGAGGAGGGAGATGAAGCTGTAGGACGGGGGAGGAGGGACATAAAGCTGCAGGACGGGGGAGGATGGCAGATGAAGCTGCAGGACAGGGGAGGAGGGAGATGGAACTGCAGGACGGGGAGGAAGAATGTGAAGCTGCAGAACGGGGGAGGAAGAAGAAGCTGCAGGACGGGGGAGAAAGGAGATTAAGCTGCAGGACGGGGGAGGAGGGAGATGAAGCTGCAGGATGGGGAGGAGGGAGATGAAGCTGCAGGATGGGGGAGGAAGGAGATTAAGCTGCAGGACGGGAGGAGGAAGGAGATGAAGCTGCAGGACAGGGGGAGGAAGGAGATGAAGCTGCAGGATGGGGGAGGAGGGAGATGAAGTTGCAGGATGGGGGAGGAGGGAGATGAAGCTGCAGTATGGGGGAGGAAGGAGATGAAGCTGCAGGACGAGGGAGGAAAGAGATGAAGCTGCAGTATGGGGCAAGAGGGAGATGAAGCTGCAGTGTGGGGGAGGAAGGAGATGAAGCTGCAAGACGAGGGAGGAAGGAGATGAAGCTGCAGTACGGGGGAGGAGGGAGATGAAGCTGTAGGATGGAGGAGGAGGGAGATGGAACTGAAGGACGGGGGAGGAGGGAGATGAAGCTGCAGTATGGGCGAGGAAGGAGATGAAGCTGCAGGACGAGGGAGAAGGGGATGAAGCTGCAGGACGGGGAGGAAGGAGATGAAGCTGCAGGATGGGGTGAAGGGAAATGAAGCTGCAGTATGTGGGAGTTAGGAGATGAAGCTTCAGGACGAAGGAGGAAGGAGATGAAGCTGCAGTACGGGGGAGGAGGGAGATGAAGCTGTAGGACGGGGGTGGAGGGAGATAAAGCTGCAGGACGGGGGGAGGAGGCAGATGAAGCTGCAGGACGGGGGAGGAGGTTGATAGAGCTGCAGGACAGGGGAGGAGGGAAATAAAGCTGCAGAACGGGGGAGGAAGATGAAGCTGCAGGACGGGAGAGGAAGAAGAAGCTGCAGGACGGGGGAGGAAGGAGATGAAGCTGCAGGACGAGGGAGGAGGGAGATGAAGCTCCAGGATGGGGAGGAGGGAGATGAAGCTGCAGGACAGGGGGTGGAAGGAGATGAAGCTGCAGGATGGGGGAGGAAGGAG
>NW_027463563.1:50000-74670 GCF_050947455.1 Rhinoderma darwinii
AGGGGGTTTGTGTGGCACTATGTATAAGGGGAGGAGGTTTGTGTGTCACTATGTATAAGGGGAGGGGGTTTGTGTGGCACTATGTATAAGGGGAGGGGGTTGTGTGGCACTATCTACAAGGGGGAAGGGGGGTTGTGTGGCACTATATACAGGGGGAGGGGGGGTTTGTGTGGCGCAATGTACAAAATGGAGGCTGTGTCTGGCACTATCTACGGGGAGCTGTGTCTGGCGCTATGTACAGGGGGGCTGTGGGTGGCGCTATCTACAGGGGGGCTGTGTGTGGTGCTATCTACAGGGGGGCTGTGTGTGGAGCTATCTACAGGGGGTCTGTGTGTGGAGCTATCTACAGGGGGGCTGTGTGTGGCGATATCGACAGGGGGGCTGTGTGTGGACCTATCTACAGCGGGGCTGTGTGTGGACCTATCTACAGCGGGGCTGTGTGTGGAGCTGTCTACAGCGGGGCTGTGTGTGGAGCTGTCTACAGGGGCTGTGTGTGGCGCTATCTACAGGGGTCTGTGTGTGGAGCTATCTACAGGGGTCTGTGTGTGGAGCTATCTACTGGGGGGCTGTGTGTGGAGCTATCTACAGGGGGGCTGTGTGTGGAGCTATCTACAGGGGTCTGTGCGTAGAGCTATCTACAGGGAGGCTGTGTGTGGAGCTATCTACAGGGGGGCTGTGTGTGTGGAGCTATCTACAGGGGGGCTGTGTGTGGAGCTATCTACAGGGGGCTGTGTGTGGAGCTATCTACAGGGGGGCTGTGTGTGGAGCTATCTACAGGGGGGCTGTGTGTGGAGCTATCTACAGGGGGGCTGTGTGTGGAGCTATCTACAGGGGGCTGTGTGTGGAGCTATCTACAGGGGGGCTGTGTGTGGAGCTATCTACAGGGGGGCTGTGTGTGGAGCTATCTACAGGGGGCTGTGTGTGGCGCTATCTACTGGGGAGCTGTGTGTGGAGCTATCTACAGGGGGGCTGTGTGTGGACCTATCTACAGCGGGGCTGTGTGTGGAGCTATCTACAGGGGGTCTGTGTGTGGTGCTATCTACAGGGGGGCTGTGTGTGGAGCTATCTACAGGGGGGCTGTGTGTGGAGCTATCTACAGGGGGCTGTGTGTGGAGCTATCTACAGGGGGGCTGTGTGTGGAGCTATCTACAGGGGGGCTGTGTGTGGAGCTATCTACAGCGGGGCTGTGTGTGGAGCTATCTACAGGGGGGTGTGTGTGGAACTATCTACAGGGATCTGTGTGGAGCTATCTACACGGGGCTGTGCGTAGAGCTACCTACAGGGGGGCTGTGTGTGTCGCTATCTACAGGGAGGCTCTGTGTGGAACTATCTACAGGGGGGCTGTGTGTGGAGCTATCTAGAGGGGGGCTGTGTGTGTAGCTATCTACATGGGGCTGTGTGTGGCGCTATCTACAGGGGTCTATGTGTGGAGCTATCTACAGGGGGCTGTGTGTGGAGATAGTTACAGGGGGCTGTGTGTGGCGCTATCTACAGGGGTCTGTGTGTGGAGCTATCTACAGGGGGGCTGTATCTGGAGCTATCTACAGGGGGGCTGTATCTGGAGCTATCTACAGGGCGTCTGTGTGTGGAGCTATCTACAGGGGTCTGTGTGTGGAGCTATCTACAGGGGGTCTGTGTGTGGAGCTTTCTACAGGGGTCTGTGTGTGGAGCTATCTACAGGGGTTCTGTGTGTGGAGCTATCTACAGGGTTCTGTGTGTGGAGCTATCTACAGGGGGGCTGTGTGTGTGGAGCTATCTACAGGGAGGCTGTATCTGGAGCTATCTACAGGGCGTCTGTGTGTGGAGCTATCTACAGGGGTCTGTGTGTGGAGCTATCTACAGGGGGTCTGTGTGTGGAGCTTTCTACAGGGGTTCTGTGTGTGGAGCTATCTACAGGGGTCTGTGTGTGGAGCTATCTACAGGGGTTCTGTGTGTGGAGCTATCTACAGGGTTCTGTGTGTGGAGCTATCTACAGGGGGGCTGTGTGTGTGGAGCTATCTACAGGGAGGCTGTATCTGGAGCTATCTACAGGGCGTCTGTGTGTGGAGCTATCTACAGGGGTCTGTGTGTGGAGCTATCTACAGGGGGTCTGTGTGTGGAGCTTTCTACAGGGGTTCTGTGTGTGGAGCTATCTACAGGGTTCTGTGTGTGGAGCTATCTACAGGGGTCTGTGTGTGGAGCTATCTACAGGGAGGCTGTGTCTGGAGCTATCTACAGGGGGGCTGTGTGTGGAGCTATCTACAGGGGGGCTGTGTGTGGAGCTATCTACAGGGGGGCTGTATGGAGCTATCTACAGGGGGTCTGTGTGTGGAGCTTTCTACAGGGGTTCTGTGTGTGGAGCTATCTACAGGGGTCTGTGTGTGGAGCTATCTACAGGGGTCTGTGTGTGGAGCTATCTACAGGGAGGCTGTGTGTGGAGCTATCTACAGGGGGGCTGTGTGTGGAGCTATCTACAGGGGGGCTGTGTGTGGAGCTATCTACAGGGGGGCTGTGTGGAGCTACCTACAGGGGGGCTGTGTGGAGCTATCTACAGGGGGTCTGTGTGTGGAGCTTTCTACAGGGGTTCTGTGTGTGGAGCTATCTACAGGGGTCTGTGTGTGGAGCTATCTACAGGGGTTCTGTGTGTGGAGCTATCTACAGGGGTCTGTGTGTGGAGCTATCTACAGGGGTCTGTGTGTGGAGCTATCTACAGGGAGGCTGTGTGTGGAGCTATCTACAGGGGGGCTGTGTGTGGAGCTATCTACAGGGGGGCTGTGTGTGGAGCTATCTACAGGGGGGCTGTGTGGAGCTACCTACAGGGGGGCTGTGTGGAGCTATCTACAGGGGGTCTGTGTGTGGAGCTTTCTACAGGGGTTCTGTGTGTGGAGCTATCTACAGGGGTCTGTGTGTGGAGCTATCTACAGGGGTTCTGTGTGTGGAGCTATCTACAGGGGTCTGTGTGTGGAGCTATCTACAGGGAGGCTGTGTGTGGAGCTATCTACAGGGGGGCTGTGTGTGGAGCTATCTACAGGGGGGCTGTGTGTGGAGCTATCTACAGGGGGGCTGTGTGGAGCTATCTACAGGGGGGCTGTGTGGAGCTATCTACAGGGGGTCTGTGTGTGGAGCTTTCTACAGGGGTTCTGTGTGTGGAGCTATCTACAGGGGTCTGTGTGTGGAGCTATCTACAGGGGTTCTGTGTGTGGAGCTATCTACAGGGGTCTGTGTGTGGAGCTATCTACAGGGGTCTGTGTGTGGAGCTATCTACAGGGGGTCTTTGTGTGGAGCTATCTACAGGGGGTCTGTGTGTGGAGCTATCTACAGGGGTCTGTGTGTGGAGCTATCTACAGGGGGTCTGTGTGTGGAGCTTTCTACAGGAAGTCTGTGTGTGAAGCTATCTACAGGGGTCTGTGTGTGGAGCTATCTACAGGGGGTCTGTGTGTGGAGCTTTCTACAGGGGTTCTGTGTGTGGAGCTATCTACAGGGGTCTGTGTGTGGAGCTATCTACATGGTTCTGTGTGTGGAGCTTTCTACAGGGGTTCAGTGTGTGGAGCTATCTACAGGGGGTCTGTGTGTGGAGCTATCTACAGGGGGTCTGTGTGTGGAGCTATCTACAGGGGGTCTGTGTGTGGAGCTATCTACAGGGGTCTGTGTGTGGAGCTATCTACAGGGGGTCTGTGTGTGGAGCTTTCTACAGGGGTTCTGTGTGTGGAGCTATCTACAGGGGTCTGTGTGTGGAGCTATCTACATGGTTCTGTGTGTGGAGCTATCTACAGGGGTCTGTGTGTGGAGCTATCTACAGGGAGGCTGTGTGTGGAGCTATCTACAGGGGGGCTGTGTGTGGAGCTATCTACAGGGGGTCTGTGTGTGGAGCTATCTACAGGGGGGCTGTGTGGAGCTATCCACAGGGGGCTGTGTGTGGCGCTATCTACTGAGGAGCTGTGTGTGGAGCTATCTACAGGGGGGCTGTGTGTGGACCTATCTACAGGGGTCTATGTGTGGAGCTATCTACAGGGGGCTGTGTGTGGAGATAGTTACAGGGGGCTGTGTGTGGCGCTATCTACAGGGGTCTGTGTGTGGAGCTATCTACAGGGGGCTGTATCTGGAGCTATCTACAGGGGGGCTGTATCTGGAGCTATCTACAGGGCGTCTGTGTGTGGAGCTATCTACAGGGGTCTGTGTGTGGAGCTATCTACAGGGGGTCTGTGTGTGGAGCTTTCTACAGGAGTTCTGTGTGTGGAGCTATCTACAGGGGTCTGTGTGTGGAGCTATCTACAGGGGTTCTGTGTGTGGAGCTATCTACAGGGTTCTGTGTGTGGCGCTATCTACTGGGGAGCTGTGTGTGGAGCTATCTACAGGGGGGCTGTGTGTGGACCTATCTACAGGGGGTCTGTGTGTGGAGCTATCTACAGGGGTCTGTGTGTGGAGCTATCTACAGGGGGTCTGTGTGTGGAGCTTTCTACAGGGGTTCTGTGTGTGGAGCTATCTACAGGGGGTCTGTGTGTGGAGCTATCTACAGGGGGTCTGTGTGTGGAGCTATCTACAGGGGGTCTGTGTGTGGAGCTTTCTACAGGGGTTCTGTGTGTGGAGCTATCTACAGGGGTCTGTGTGTGGAGCTATCTACAGGGGTCTGTGTGTGGAGCTATCTACAGGGGTCTGTGTGTGGAGCTATCTACAGGGAGGCTGTGTGTGGAGCTATCTACAGGGGGGCTGTGTGTGGAGCTATCTACAGGGGGCTGTGTGTGGCGCTATCTACTGAGGAGCTGTGTGTGGAGCTATCTACAGGGGGGCTGTGTGTGGACCTATCTACAGGGGTCTATGTGTGGAGCTATCTACAGGGGGCTGTGTGTGGAGATAGTTACAGGGGGCTGTGTGTGGCGCTATCTACAGGGGTCTGTGTGTGGAGCTATCTACAGGGGGCTGTATGTGTGGAGCTATCTACAGGGGGCTGTGTGTGGAGATAGTTACAGGGGGCTGTGTGTGGCGCTATCTACAGGGGTCTGTGTGTGGCGCTATCTACAGGGGGGCCTGTCTGTGGAGCCATGTACATTGGGGCTGTATCTGGATCTATGTACAGGGGGACTGTGTCTGGAGCTACCTACAGGGGGGCTGTGTGTGGAGCTATCTACAGGGGGTCTGTGTGTGGAGCTTTCTACAGGGGGTCTGTGTGTGGAGCTATCTACAGGGGGTCTGTGTGTGGAGTTATCTACAGGGGGTCTGTGTGTTGAGCTATCTACAGGGGGTCTGTGTGTGGAGCTATCTACAGGGGGTCTGTGTGTGGAGCTATTTACAGGGGGTCTGTGTGTGGAGCTATCTACAGGGGGTCTGTGTTTGGAGCTATCTACAGGGGGTCTGTGTGTGGAGCTATCTACAGGGGGTCTGTGTGTGGAGCTATCTACAGGGGGGCTATGTGTGGAGCTATCTACAGGGGTCTGTGTGTGGAGCTATCTACAGGGGTCTGTGTGTGGAGCTATCTACAGGGGGGCGTGTGTGGAGCTATCTACATGGGGGGCGTGTGTGGCGCTATCTACAGGGGGGCCTGTCTGTGGAGCCATGTACATTGGGGCTGTATCTGGATCTATGTACAGGGGGACTGTGTCTGGAGCTACCTACAGGGGGGCTGTGTGTGGAGCTATCTACAGGGGGTCTGTGTGTGGAGCTTTCTACAGGGGGTCTGTGTGTGGAGCTATCTACAGGGGGTCTGTGTGTGGAGTTATCTACAGGGGGTCTGTGTGTTGAGCTATCTACAGGGGGTCTGTGTGTGGAGCTATCTACAGGGGGTCTGTGTGTGGAGCTATCTACAGGGGGTCTGTGTGTGGAGCTATTTACAGGGGGGCTGTGTGTGTAGCAATCTACAGGGGGGCTGTGTGTGTAGCTATCTACAGGGGGGCTGTGTGTGTGGCGCTATCGACAGGGGGGATGTGTGTGGAGCTATCTACAGGGGGTCTGTGTGTGGAGCTATCTACAGGGGGTCTGTGTGTGGAGCTATCTACAGGGGGTCTGTGTGTGGAGCTATCTACAGGGGGTCTGTGTATGGAGCTATCTACAGGGGGGCTGTGTGTGGAGCTATCTACAGTGGGGCTGTATCTGGAGCTATCTACAGGGGGCTGTATCTGGAGCTATCTACAGGGCGTCTGTGTGTGGAGCTATCTAAAGGGGTCTGTTTGTGGAGCTATCTACAGGGGTCTGTGTGTGGAGCTTTCTACAGGGGTTCTGTGTGTGGAGCTATCTGCAGGGGTCTGTGTGTGGAGATAGTTACAGGGGGCTGTGTGTGGAGCTATCTAAAGGGGTCTGTTTGTGGAGCTATCTACAGGGGGTCTGTGTGTGGAGCTTTCTACAGGGGTTCTGTGTGTGGAGCTATCTACAGGGGTCTGTGTGTGGAGCTATCTACAGGGGGCTGTGTGTGGAGATAGTTACAGGGGGCTGTGTGTGGCGCTATCTACAGGGGTCTGTGTGTGGAGCTATCTACAGGGGGGGATGTATCTGGAGCTATCTACAGGGGGGCTGTATCTGGAGCTATCTACAGGGCGTCTGTGTGTGGAGCTATCTACAGGGGTCTGTGTGTGGAGCTATCTACAGGGGGTCTGTGTGTGTAGCTTTCTACAGGGGTTCTGTGTGTGGAGCTATCTACAGGGGGTCTGTGTGTGGAGCTATCTACAGGGGGTCTGTGTGTTGAGCTATCTACAGGGGGTCTGTGTGTGGAGCTATCTACAGGGGGTCTGTGTGTTGAGCTATCTACAGGGGGTCTGTATGTGGAGCTATCTACAGGGGGCTATGTGTGGAGCTATCTACAGGGAGCTGCGTGTGGAGCTATCTACAGGGGGCTGTGTGTGGAACTATCTATAGGGGGGGCTGTGTGTGGAGCGATCTACAGGGGGGGCTGTATCTGGAGCGATGTACAGGGGGGCTGTGTCTGGCGCTATGTACAGAGGGGCTGTGTGTGTAGCAATCTACAGGGGGGCTGTGTGTGTAGCTATCTACAGGGGGGCTGTGTGTGTGGCGCTATCGACAGGGGGGATGTGTGTGGAGCTATCTACAGGGGGTCTGTGTTTGGAGCTATCTACAGGGGGTCTGTGTGTGGAGCTATCTACAGGGGGTCTGTGTGTGGAGCTATCTACAGGGGGTCTGTGTGTGGAGCTATCTACAGGGGGGCTGTGTGTGGAGCTATCTACAGGGGGGCTGTGTGTGGAGCTATCTACAGGGGGTCTGTGTGTGGAGCTATCTACAGGGGGGCTCTGTGTGGAGCTATCTACAGGGGGTCTGTGTGTGGAGCTATCTACAGGGGGGCTGTGTGTGGAGCTATCTACAGGGGGTCTGTGTGTGGAGCTATCTACAGGGGGGCTCTGTGTGGAGCTATCTACAGGGGGTCTGTGTGTGGAGCTATCTACAGGGGGTCTGTGTGTGGAGCTATCTACAGGGGGGCTGTGTGTGGAGCGATCTACAGGGGGGCTGTGTCTGGCGCTATGTACAGGGGGGCTGTGTCTGGCGCTATGTACAGGGGGGCTGTGTGTGGAGCTATCTACAGGGGTCTGTGTGTGGAGCTATCTACAGGGGGGTCTGTGTGTGGCGCTATCTACAGGGGGGCCGTGTGTGGCGCTATATACAGGGGGGCCCGTGTGTGGCGCTATCTACAGGGGGGCTGTATATGGAGCTATCTACAGGGGGGCTGTGTGTGGAGCTATCTACAGGGGGCTGTCTGTGGAGCCATGTACATTGGGGCTGTATCTGGAGCTATGTACAGGGGGACTGTGTCTGGCGCTACCTACAGGGGGGCTGTGTGTGGAGCTATCTACAGGGGGCCGTGTGTGGAGCTATCTACAGGGGGGCTGTGTGTGGAGCTATCTACAGGGGGGCCGTGTGTGGCGCTAACTACAGGGGGGGCCATGTGTGGCGCTATCTACAGGGGGGCCCGTGTGTGGCGCTATCTACAGGGGGGCCCGTGTGTGGCGCTATCTACAGGGGGGCCCGTGTGTGGCGCTATCTACAGGGGGGCCCGTGTGTGGCGCTATCTACAGGGGGGCCCGTGTGTGGATCTATCTACAGGGGGGCCCGTGTGTGGCGCTATCTACAGGGGGGCCCGTGTGTGGCGCTATCTACAGGGGGCCCGTGAGTGGCGCTATCTACAGGGGGGCCCGTGTGTGGCGCTATCTACAGGGGGGGGGGTCATGTGTGCCGCTATTTACAGGGGGGCCCGTGTGTGGCGCTATCTACAGGGGGGCCCGTGTGTGGCGCTATCTACAGGGGGGCCCGTGTGTGGCGCTATCTACAGGGGGGCCCGTGTGTTGCGCTATCTACAGGGGGGCCCGTGTGTGGCGCTATCTACAGGGGGGCCCGTGTGTGGCGCTATCTACAGGGGGGCCCGTGTGTGGCGCTATCTACAGGGGGGCCCGTGTGTGGCGCTATCTACAGGGGGCCCGTGAGTGGCACTATTTACAGGGGGGCCCGTGTGTGGCGCTATCTATAGGGGGGCCGTGTGTGGCGCTATCTACAGGGGGGCCCGTGTGTGGCGCTATCTACAGGGGGGCGGCTGTGTGTGGAGCAATCTTAAGGGGGGCTGTGTCTGGAGCTGTGTAAAGGGGGGCTGTGTGTGGAGGTATCTACAGGGGGGCTCTGGTGGATGATTTTTCCAATGACCGGTAGCAGAGTTAATCAACTGGAAAAAAAAATCCCTATCATGTAACTCTGCAACCTGTCAATTGAAAAGTCATCCACCACAGGGTCTCCCTCTTTCATTGTTCTCAGCCTTTTGGTTTGTCCTGTAGCTGCTGCCGCCGTGATGAGAAAATGTTCTACCCAAGATAGGAAAAGTAACACAAAGATGATATAACCGGATCCATAATATCTGTGATATCCAGACAGTCCAGAGATCCGCAGTGACGATATAACCGGATCCATAATATCTGTGATATCCAGACAGTCTAGAGATCCGTAGTCACGATATAACCGGATCCATAATATCTGTGATATCCAGACAGTCCAGAGATCCGCAGTGACGATATAACCGGATCCATAATATCTGTGATATCCAGACAGTCCAGAGATCCGCATTGACGATATAACCGGATCCATAATATCTGTGATATCCGGACAGTCCAGAGATCCGCAGTGATGATATAACCGGATCCATAATATCTGTGATATCCAGACAGTCCAGAGATCCGCAGTGACGATATAACCGGATCCATAATATCTGTGATATCCAGACAGTCTAGAGATCCGCAGTGATGATATAACCGGATCCATAATATCTGTGATATCCAGACAGTCCAGAGATCCGCAGTGACGATATAACCGGATCCATAATATCTGTGATATCCAGACAGTCCAGAGATCCGCAGTGACGATATAACCGGATCCATAATATCTGTGATATCCAGACAGTCCAGAGATCCGCAGTGACGATATAACCGGATCTATAATATCTGTGATATCCAGACAGTCCAGAGATCCGCAGTGACGATATAACCGGATCCATAATATCTGTGATATCCAGACAGTCTAGAGATCCTCAGTGATGATATAACCGGATCCATAATATCTGTGATATCCAGACAGTCCAGAGATCTGCAGTGACGATATAACCGGATCCATAATATCTGTGATATCCAGACAGTCTAGAGATCCGCAGTGACTATATAACCGGATCCATAATATCTGTGATATCCAGACAGTCCAGA
Organism: Rhinoderma darwinii; assembly: GCF_050947455.1. Taxonomy (NCBI): domain Eukaryota; kingdom Metazoa; phylum Chordata; class Amphibia; order Anura; family Rhinodermatidae; genus Rhinoderma; species Rhinoderma darwinii. The sequence goes on from NW_027463563.1 coordinate 59,654, forward strand.
GATCCGCAGTGACGATATAACCGGATCCATAATATCTGTGATATCCAGACAGTCCAGAGATCCGCAGTGACGATATAACCGGATCCATAATATCTGTGATATCCAGACAGACCAGAGATCCGCTGTGACGATATAACCGGATCCATAATATCTGTGATATCCAGACAGTACAGAGATCTGCAGTGACGATATAACCGGATCCATAATATCTGTGATGTCCAGACAGTCCAGAGATCTGCAGTGACGATATAACCGGATCCATAATATCTGTGATATCCCAACAGTCCAGAGATCCGCAATGACGATAAAACCGGATCCATAATATCTGTGATATCCAGACAGTCCAGAGATCCGCAGTGACGATATAACCGGATCCATAATATCTGTGATATCCAGACAGTCCAGAGATCCGCAGTGACGATATAACCGGATCCATAATATCTTTGATATCCAGACAGTCTAGAGATCCGCAGTGACGATATAACCGGATCCATAATATCTGTGATATCCAGACAGTCCAGAGATCCGCAGTGACGATATAACCGGATCCATAATATCTGTGATATCCAGACAGTCTAGAGATCCGCAGTGATGATATAACCGGATCCATAATATCTGTGATATCCAGACAGTCCAGAGATCTGCAGTGACGATATAACCGGATCCATAATATCTGTGATATCCAGACAGTCCAGAGATCCGCAGTGACGATATAACCGGATCCATAATATCTGTGATATCCAGACAGTCTAGAGATCCGCAGTGACGATAGAACCGGATCCATAATATCTGTGATATCCAGACAGTCTAGAGATCCGCAGTGATGATATAACAGGATCCATAATATCTGTGATATCCAGACAGTCCAGAGATCCGCAGTGACAATATAACCGGATCCATAATATCTGTGATATCCAGACAGTCTAGAGATCCACAGTGACGATATAACCGGATCCATAATATCTGTGATATCCAGACAGTCCAGAGATCCATAGTGACGATATAACCGGATCCATAATATCTGTGATATCCAGACAGTCCAGAGATCCGCAGTGACGATATAACCGGATCCATAATATCTGTGATATCCAGACAGTCCAGAGATCTGCAGTGACGATATAACCGGATCCATAATATCTGTGATATCCAGACAGTCTAGAGATCCACAGTGACGATATAACCGGATCCATAATATCTGTGATATCCAGACAGTCCAGAGATCCATAGTGACGATATAACCGGATCCATAATATCTGTGATATCCAGACAGTCCAGAGATCCGCAGTGACGATATAACCGGATCCATAATATCTGTGATATCGAGACAGTCCAGAGATCCGCAGTGACGATATAACCGGATCCATAATATCTGTGATATCCAGACAGCCTAGAGATCCGCAGTGAGAATATAACCGGATCCATAATATCTGTGATATCCAGACAGTCTAGAGATCCGCAGTGACGATATAACCGGATCCATAATATCTGTGATATCCAGACAGTCTAGAGATCCGCAGTGACGATATAACCGGATCCATAATATCTGTGATATCCAAACAGTCTAGAGATCCGCAGTGACTATATAACCGGATCCATAATATCTGTGATATCCAGACAGTCCAGAGATCCGCAGTGACGATATAACCGGATCCATAATATCTGTGATATGCAGACAGTCTAGAGATCCGCAGTGACGATATAACCGGATCCATAATATCTGTGATATCCAGACAGTCTAGAGATCCGCAGTGACTATATAACCGGATCCATAATATCTGTGATATCCAGACAGTCTAGAGATCCGCAGTGACTATATAACCGGATCCATAATATCTGTGATATCCAGACAGTCCAGGGATCCGCAGTGACGATATAACCGGATCCATAATATCTGTGATATCCAGACAGTCTAGAGATCCACAGTGACAATTTAACCGGATCCATAATATCTGTGATATCCGGACAGTCCAGAGATCCGCAGTGACGATATAACCGGATCCATAATATCTGTGATATCCAGACAGTCTAGAGATCCACAGTGACAATATAACCGGATCCATAATATCTGTGATATCCAGACAGTCCAGAGATCCGCAGTGACGATAAAACCGGATCCATAATATCTGTGATATCCAGACAGACCAGAGATCCGCTGTGACGATATAACCGGATCCATAATATCTGTGATATCCAGACAGTCCAGAGATCCGCAGTGACGATATAACCGGATCCATAATATCTGTGATATCCAGACAGTCTAGAGATCCGCAGTGACCATATAACCGGATCCATAATATCTGTGATATCCAGACAGTCTAGAGATCCGCAGTGACTATATAACCGGATCCATAATATCTGTGATATCCAGACAGTCTAGAGATCCGCAGTGACTATATAACCGGATCCATAATATCTGTGATATCCAGACAGTCCAGGGATCCGCAGTGACGATATAACCGGATCCATAATATCTGTGATATCCAGACAGTCTAGAGATCCACAGTGACAATTTAACCGGATCCATAATATCTGTGATATCCGGACAGTCCAGAGATCCGCAGTGACGATATAACCGGATCCATAATATCTGTGATATCCAGACAGTCTAGAGATCCACAGTGACAATATAACTGGATCCATAATATCTGTGATATCCAGACAGTCCAGAGATCCGCAGTGACGATATAACCGGATCCATAATATCTGTGATATCCAGACAGACCAGAGATCTGCAGTGACGATATAACCGGATCCATAATATCTGTGATATCCAGACAGTCCAGGGATCCGCAGTGACGATATAACCGGATCCATAATATCTGTGATATCCAGACAGCCTAGAGATCCGCAGTGACGATATAACCGGATCCATAATATCTGTGATATCCAGACAGTCTAGAGATCCGCAGTGACGATATAACCGGATCCATAATATCTGTGATATCCAGACAGTCTAGAGATCCACAGTGACGATATAACCGGATCCATAATATCTGTGATATCCAGACAGTCTAGAGATCCGCAGTGATGATATAACTGGATCCATAATATCTGTGATATCCAGACACTCTAGAGATCCGCAGGGACGATATAACCGGATCCATAATATCTGTGATTTCCAGACAGTCTAGAGATCCGCAGTGACGATATAACCGGATCCATAATATCTGTGATATCCAGACAGTCTAGAGATCCGCAGTGACGATATAACCGGATCCATAATATCTGTGATATCCAGACAGACCAGAGATCCGCAGTGACGATATAACCGGATCCATAATAGCTGTGATATCCAGACAGTCCAGAGATCCGCAGTGACGATATATAACCGGATCTATAATATCTGTGATATCCAGACAGTCCAGAGATCCGCAGTGACGATATAACCGGATCCATAATATCTGTGATATCCAGACAGTCTAGAGATCCGCAGTGACGATATAACCAGATCCATAATATCTGTGATATCCAGACAGTCTAGAGATCCATAGTGACGATATAACCGGATCCATAATATCTGTGATATCCAGACAGTCCAGAGATCCGCAGTGACGATATATAACCGGATCCATAATATCTGTGATATCCAGACAGTCTAGAGATCCGCAGTGATGATATAACTGGATCCATAATATCTGTGATATCCAGACAGTCTAGAGATCCGCAGTGACAATATAACCGGATCCATAATATCTGTGATATCCGGACAGTCCAGAGATCCGCAGTGACTATATAACCGGATCCATAATATCTGTGATATCCAGACAGTCCAGAGATCCGCAGTGACGATATAACCGGATCCATAATATCTGTGATATCCAGACAGTCTAGAGATCCGCAGTGACAATATAACCGGATCCATAATATCTGTGATATCCAGACAGTCCAGAGATCTGCAGTGACGATATAACCGGATCCATAATATCTGTGATATCCAGACAGTCTAGAGATCCGCAGTGATGATATAACCGGATCCATAATATCTGTGATATCCAGACAGTCTAGAGATCCACAGTGACGATATAACCGGATCCATAATATCTGTGATATCCAGACAGTCCAGAGATCCGCATTGACGATATAACCGGATCCATAATATCTGTGATATCCAGACAGTCTAGAGATCCGCAGTGACGATATAACCGGATCCATAATATCTGTGATATCCGGACAGTCTAGAGATCCGCAGTGACGATATAACCGGATCCATAATATCTGTGATATCCAGACAGTCCAGAGATCTGCAGTGACGATATAACCGGATCCATAATATCTGTGATATCCAGACAGTCCAGAGATCTGCAGTGACGATATAACCGGATCCATAATATCTGTGATATCCAGACAGTCTAGAGATCCGCAGTGACTATATAACCGGATCCATAATATCTGTGATGTCCAGACAGTCCAGAGATCTGCAGTGACGATATAACCGGATCCATAATATCTGTGATATCCCAACAGTCCAGAGATCCGCAATGACGATATAACCGGATCCATAATATCTGTGATATCCAGACATTCCAGAGATCCGCAGTGACGATATAACCGGATCCATAATATCTGTGATATCCAGACAGTCCAGAGATCCGCAGTGACGATATAACCGGATCCATAATATCTTTGATATCCAGACAGTCTAGAGATCCGCAGTGACGATATAACCGGATCCATAATATCTGTGATATCCGGACAGTCTAGAGATCCGCAGTGACGATATAACCGGATCCATAATATCTGTGATATCCAGACAGTCTAGAGATCCGCAGTGACGATATAACCGGATCCATAATATCTGTGATATCCAGACAGTACAGAGATCTGCAGTGACGATATAAACGGATCCATAATATCTGTGATATCCAGACAGTCCAGAGATCTGCAGTGACGATATAACCGGATCCATAATATCTGTGATATCCAGACAGTCTAGAGATCCGCAGTGATGATATAACCGGATCCATAATATCTGTGATATCCAGACAGTACAGAGATCTGCAGTGACGATATAACCGGATCCATAATATCTGTGATATCCAGACAGTCTAGAGATCCGCAGTGACGATATAACCGGATCCATAATATCTGTGCTATCCAGACAGTCTAGAGATCCGCAGTGACGATATAACCGGATCCATAATATCTGTGATATCCAGACAGTCTAGAGATCCGCAGTGACGATATAACCGGATCCATAATATCTGTGATATCCAGACAGTCTAGAGATCCGCAGTGACGATATAACCGGATCCATAATATCTGTGATATCCAGACAGTCTAGAGATCCGCAGTGATGATATAACTGGATCCATAATATCTGTGATATCCAGACACTCTAGAGATCCGCAGTGACGATATAACCGGATCCATAATATCTGTGATATCCAGACAGTCTAGAGATCCGCAGTGACGATATAACCGGATCCATAATATCTGTGATATCCAGACAGTCTAGAGATCCGCAGTGACGATATAACCGGATCCATAATATCTGTGATATCCAGACAGTCTAGAGATCCACAGTGACGATATAACCGGATCCATAATATCTGTGATATCCAGACAGTCCAGAGATCCGCAGTGACGATATATAACCGGATCCATAATATCTGTGATATCCAGACAGTCTAGAGATCCGCAGTGATGATATAACTGGATCCATAATATCTGTGATATCCAGACAGTCTAGAGATCCGCAGTGACGATATAACCGGATCCATAATATCTGTGATATCCAGACAGTCTAGAGATCCGCAGTGACGATATAACCGGATCCATAATATCTGTGATATCCAGACAGTCCAGAGATCCACAGTGAAGATATAACGGGATCCATAATATCTGTGATATCCAGACAGTCTAGAGATCCTCAGTGATGATATAACCGGATCCATAATATCTGTGATATCCAGACAGTCTAGAGATCCACAGTGACGATATAACCGGATCCATAATATCTGTGATATCCAGACAGTCCAGAGATCCGCATTGACGATATAACCGGATCCATAATATCTGTGATATCCAGACAGTCCAGAGATCTGCAGTGACGATATAACCGGATCCATAATATCTGTGATATCCAGACAGTCCAGAGATCTGCAGTGACGATATAACCGGATCCATAATATCTGTGATATCCAGACAGTCTAGAGATCCGCAGTGACTATATAACCGGATCCATAATATCTGTGATGTCCAGACAGTCCAGAGATCTGCAGTGACGATATAACCGGATCCATAATATCTGTGATATCCCAACAGTCCAGAAATCCGCAATGACGATATAACCGGATCCATAATATCTGTGATATCCAGACATTCCAGAGATCCGCAGTGACGATATAACCGGATCCATAATATCTGTGATATCCAGACAGTCCAGAGATCCGCAGTGACGATATAACCGGATCCATAATATCTTTGATATCCAGACAGTCTAGAGATCCGCAGTGACGATATAACCGGATCCATAATATCTGTGATATCCAGACAGTCTAGAGATCCGCAGTGACGATATAACCGGATCCATAATATCTGTGATATCCAGACAGTCTAGAGATCCGCAGTGACGATATAACCGGATCCATAATATCTGTGATATCCAGACAGTCCAGAGATCTGCAGTGACGATATAACCGGATCCATAATATCTGTGATATCCAGACAGTCTAGAGATCCGCAGTGACTATATAACCGGATCCATAATATCTGTGATGTCCAGACAGTCCAGAGATCTGCAGTGACGATATAACCGGATCCATAATATCTGTGATATCCCAACAGTCCAGAGATCCGCAATGACGATATAACCGGATCCATAATATCTGTGATATCCAGACAGTCCAGAGATCCGCAGTGACGATATAACCGAATCCATAATATCTTTGATATCCAGACAGTCTAGAGATCCGCAGTGACGATATAACCGGATCCATAATATCTGTGATATCCAGACAGTCTAGAGATCCGCAGTGACGATAGAACCGGATCCATAATATCTGTGATATCCAGACATTCTAGAGATCCGCAGTGACGATATAACCGGATCCATAATATCTGTGATATCCAGACAGTCCAGAGATCCCCAGTGACGATATAACCGGATCCATAATATCTGTGATATCCAGACAGTCTAGAGATCCACAGTGACGATATAACCGGATCCATAATATCTGTAATATCCAGACAGTCCAGAGATCCATAGTGACGATATAACCGGATCCATAATATCTGTGATATCCAGACAGTCTTGCGATCCGCAGTGACGATATAACCGGATCCATAATATCTGTGATATCCAGACAGTCCAGAGATCCATAGTGACGATATAACCGGATCCATAATATCTGTGATATCGAGACAGTCCAGAGATCCGCAGTGACGATATAACTGGATCCATAATATCTGTGATATCCAGATAGCCTAGAGATCCGCAGTGAGAATATAACCGGATCCATAATATCTGTGATATCCAGACAGTCTAGAGATCCGCAGTGACGATATAACCGGATCCATAATATCTGTGATATCCAGACAGTCCAGAGATCCGCAGTGACTATATAACCGGATCCATAATATCTGTGATATCCAGACAGTCCAGAGATCCGCATTGACGATATAACCGGATCCATAATATCTGTGATATCCAGACAGTCTAGAGATCCACAGTGACAATTTAACCGGATCCATAATATCTGTGATATCCGGACAGTCCAGAGATCCGCAGTGATGATATAACCGGATCCATAATATCTGTGATATCCAGACAGTCTAGAGATCCACAGTGACAATATAACCGGATCCATAATATCTGTGATATCCGGACAGTCTAGAGATTCGCAGTGACGATATAACCGGATCCATAATATCTGTGATTTCCAGACAGTCCAGAGATCCGCAGTGACGATATAACCGGATCCATAATATCTGTGATATCCGGACAGTCTAGAGATCCGCAGTGACGATATAACCAGATCCATAATATCTGTGATATCCAGACAGTCCAGAGATCCGCAGTGACGATATAACCGGATCCATAATATCTGTGATATTCAGACAGTCTAGAGATCCGCAGTGACGATATAACTGGATCCATAATATCTGTGATATCCAGACAGTCTAGAGATCCGCAGTGACGATATAACCGGATCCATAATATCTGTGATATCCGGACAGTCCAGAGATCCGCAGTGACGATATAACCGGATCCATAATATCTGTGATATCCAGACAGTCCAGAGATCCACAGTGACGATATAACCGGATCCATAATATCTGTGATATCCAGACAGTCCAGAGATCCGCAGTGACGATATAACCGGATCCATAATATCTGTGATATACAGACAGTCCAGAGATCCGCAGTGAGAATATAACCGGATCCATAATATCTGTGATATCCAGACAGTCCAGAGATCCGCAGTGACGATATAACCGGATCCATAATATCTGTGATATCCAGACAGTCTAGAGATCCGCAGTGACGATATAACCGGATCCATAATATCTGTGATATCCAGACAGTCCAGAGATCCGCAGTGACGATATAACCGGATCCATAATATCTGTGATATCCAGACTGTCTAGAGATCCGCAGTGACAATATAACCGGATCCATAATATCTGTGATATCCAGACAGTCTAGAGATCCGCAGTGACGATATAACCGAATCCATAATATCTGTGATATCCAGACAGTCCAGAGATCCGCAGTGACGATATAACCGGATCCATAATATCTGTGATATCCAGACAGTCTAGAGATCCGCAGTGACGATATAACCGGATCCATAATATCTGTGATATCCAGACATTCCAGAGATCCGCAGTGACGATATAACCGGATCCATAATATCTGTGATATCCAGACTGTCTAGAGATCCGCAGTGACAATATAACCGGATCCATAATATCTGTGATATCCGGACAGTCTAGAGACCTGCAGTGACGATATAACCGGATCCATAATATCTGTGATATCCAGACAGTCCAGAGATCCGCAGTGACGATATAACCGGATCCATAATATCTGTGATATCCAGACAGTCCAGAGATCCGCAGTGACGATATAACCAGATCCATAATATCTGTGATATCCAGACAGTCTAGAGATCCGCAGTGACGATATAACCGGATCCATAATATCTGTGATATCCAGACAGTCCAGAGATCCGCAGTGACGATATAACCGGATCCATAATATCTGTGATATCCAGACAGTCTAGAGATCCGCAGTGACGATATAACCGGATCCATAATATCTGTGATATCCAGACAGTCTAGAGATCCACAGTGACGATATAACCGGATCCATAATATCTGTGATATCCAGACAGTCCAGAGATCCGCAGTGAGAATATAACCGGATCCATAATATCTGTGATATCCAGACAGTCCAGAGATCCGCAGTGACGATATAACCGGATCCATAATATCTGTGATATCCAGACAGTCCAGCGATCCACAGTGACGATACAACCGGATCCATAATATCTGTGATATCCAGACAGTCTAGAGATCCGCAGTGATGATATAACCGGATCCATAATATCTGTGATATCCAGACAGTCCAGAGATCCGCAGTGACGATATAACCGGATCCATAATATCTGTGAAATCCAGACAATCCAGAGATCCGCAGTGACGATATAACCGGATCCATAATATCTGTGATATCCAGACAGTCTAGAGATCCGCAGTGACGATATAACCGGATCCATAATATCTGTGATATCCAGACAGTCCAGAGATCCGCAGTGACGATATAACCGGATCCATAATATCTGTGATATCCAGACAGTCCAGAGATCCGCAGTGACGATATAACCGGATCCATAATATCTGTGATATCCAGACAGTCTAGAGATCTGCAGTGACGATATAACCGGATCCATAATATCTGTGATATCCAGACAGTCCAGAGATCCGCAGTGACGATATAACCGGATCCATAATATCTGTGATATCCAGACAGTCTAGAGATCCGCAGTGACGATATAACCGGATCCATAATATCTGTGATATCCAGACAGTCTAGAGATCCGCAGTGACGATATAACCGGATCCATAATATCTGTGATATCCAGACAGTCTAGAGATCTGCAGTGACGATATAACCGGATCCATAATATCTGTGATATCCAGACAGTCCAGAGATCCGCAGTGACGATATAACCGGATCCATAATATCTGTGATATCCAGACAGTCTAGAGATCCGCAGTGACGATATAACCGGATCCATAATATCTGTGATATCCAGACAGTCTAGAGATCCGCAGTGACGATATAACCGGATCCATAATATCTGTGATATCCAGACAGTCCAGAGATCCGCAGTGACGATATAACCGGATCCATAATATCTGTTATATCCAGACAGTCCAGAGATCCGCAGTGACGATATAACCGGATCCATAATATCTGTGATATCCAGACAGACCAGAGATCCGCAGTGACGATATAACCGGATCCATAATATCTGTGATATCCAGACAGTTTAGAGATCCGCAGTGACGATATAACCGGATCCATAATATCTGTGATATCCAGACAGACCAGAGATCCGCAGTGACGATATAACCGGATCCATAATATCTGTGATATCCAGACAGTCCAGAGATCTGCAGTGACGATATAACCGGATCCATAATATCTGTGATATGCAGACAGTCCAGAGATCCGCAGTGACGATATAACCGGATCCATAATATCTGTGATATCCAGACAGTCCAGAGATCCGCAGTGACGATATAACCGGATCCATAATATCTGTGATATCCAGACAGTCCAGAGATCCGCAGTGACGATATAACCGGATCCATAATATCTGTGATATCCAGACAGTCCAGAGATCCGCAGTGATGATATAACCGGATCCATAATATCTGTGATGTCCAGACAGTCTAGAGATCCGCAGTGACGATATAACCGGATCCATAATATCTGTGATATCCAGACAGTCCAGAGATCCGCAGTGACGATATAACCGGATCCATAATATCTGTGATATCCGGACAGTCTAGAGATTCGCAGTGACGATATAACCGGATCCATAATATCTGTGATTTCCAGACAGTCCAGAGATCCGCAGTGACGATATAACCGGATCCATAATATCTGTGATATCCGGACAGTCTAGAGATCCGCAGTGACGATATAACCAGATCCATAATATCTGTGATATCCAGACAGTCCAGAGATCCGCAGTGACGATATAACCGGATCCATAATATCTGTGATATCCAGACAGTCTAGAGATCCGCAGTGACGATATAACTGGATCCATAATATCTGTGATATCCAGACAGTCTAGAGATCCGCAGTGACGATATAACCGGATCCATAATATCTGTGATATCCGGACAGTCCAGAGATCCGCAGTGACGATATAACCGGATCCATAATATCTGTGATATCCAGACAGTCCAGAGATCCACAGTGACGATATAACCGGATCCATAATATCTGTGATATCCAGACAGTCCAGAGATCCGCAGTGACGATATAACCGGATCCATAATATCTGTGATATACAGACAGTCCAGAGATCCGCAGTGAGAATATAACCGGATCCATAATATCTGTGATATCCAGACAGTCCAGAGATCCGCAGTGACGATATAACCGGATCCATAATATCTGTGATATCCAGACAGTCTAGAGATCCGCAGTGACGATATAACCGGATCCATAATATCTGTGATATCCAGACAGTCCAGAGATCCGCAGTGACGATATAACCGGATCCATAATATCTGTGATATCCAGACTGTCTAGAGATCCGCAGTGACAATATAACCGGATCCATAATATCTGTGATATCCGGACAGTCTAGAGACCTGCAGTGACGATATAACCGGATCCATAATATCTGTGATATCCAGACAGTCCAGAGATCCGCAGTGACGATATAACCGGATCCATAATATCTGTGATATCCAGACAGTCCAGAGATCCGCAGTGACGATATAACCAGATCCATAATATCTGTGATATCCAGACAGTCTAGAGATCCGCAGTGACGATATAACCGGATCCATAATATCTGTGATATCCAGACAGTCCAGAGATCCGCAGTGACGATATAACCGGATCCATAATATCTGTGATATCCAGACAGTCTAGAGATCCGCATTGACGATATAACCGGATCCATAATATCTGTGATATCCAGACAGACTAGAGATCCACAGTGACGATATAACCGGATCCATAATATCTGTGATATCCAGACAGTCCAGAGATCCGCAGTGAGAATATAACCGGATCCATAATATCTGTGATATCCAGACAGTCCAGAGATCCGCAGTGACGATATAACCGGATCCATAATATCTGTGATATCCAGACAGTCCAGCGATCCACAGTGACGATACAACCGGATCCATAATATCTGTGATATCCAGACAGTCTAGAGATCCGCAGTGATGATATAACCGGATCCATAATATCTGTGATATCCAGACAGTCCAGAGATCCGCAGTGACGATATAACCGGATCCATAATATCTGTGATATCCAGACAATCCAGAGATCCGCAGTGACGATATAACCGGATCCATAATATCTGTGATATCCAGACAGTCTAGAGATCCGCAGTGACGATATAACCGGATCCATAATATCTGTGATATCCAGACAGTCCAGAGATCCGCAGTGACGATATAACCGGATCCATAATATCTGTGATATCCAGACAGTCTAGAGATCCGCAGTGACGATATAACCGGATCCATAATATCTGTGATATCCAGACAGTCTAGAGATCCGCAGTGACGATATAACCGGATCCATAATATCTGTGATATCCAGACAGTCTAGAGATCTGCAGTGACGATATAACCGGATCCATAATATCTGTGATATCCAGACAGTCCAGAGATCCGCAGTGACGATATAACCGGATCCATAATATCTGTGATATCCAGACAGTCTAGAGATCCGCAGTGACGATATAACCGGATCCATAATATCTGTGATATCCAGACAGTCCAGAGATCCGCAGTGACGATATAACCGGATCCATAATATCTGTGATATCCAGACAGTCCAGAGATCCGCAGTGACGATATAACCGGATCCATAATATCTGTGATATCCAGACAGACCAGAGATCCGCAGTGACGATATAACCGGTACCATAATATCTGTGATATCCAGACAGTTTAGAGATCCGCAGTGACGATATAACCGGATCCATAATATCTGTGATATCCAGACAGTCCAGAGATCCGCAGTGACGATATAACCGGATCCATAATATCTGTGATATCCAGACAGACCAGAGATCCGCAGTGACGATATAACCGGATCCATAATATCTGTGATATCCAGACAGTCCAGAGATCTGCAGTGACGATATAACCGGATCCATAATATCTGTGATATGCAGACAGTCCAGAGATCCGCAGTGACGATATAACCGGATCCATAATATCTGTGATATCCAGACAGTCCAGAGATCCGCAGTGACGATATAACCGGATCCATAATATCTGTGATATCCAGACAGTCCAGAGATCCGCAGTGACGATATAACCGGATCCATAATATCTGTGATATCCAGACAGTCTAGAGATCCGCAGTGACGATATAACCGGATCCATAATATCTGTGATATCCAGACAGTCCAGAGATCCGCAGTGACGATATAACCGGATCCATAATATCTGTGATATCCAGACAGTCTAGAGATCCGCATTGACGATATAACCGGATCCATAATATCTGTGATATCCAGACAGTCTAGAGATCCACAGTGACGATATAACCGGATCCATAATATCTGTGATATCCAGACAGTCCAGAGATCCGCAGTGAGAATATAACCGGATCCATAATATCTGTGATATCCAGACAGTCCAGAGATCCGCAGTGACGATATAACCGGATCCATAATATCTGTGATATCCAGACAGTCCAGCGATCCACAGTGACGATACAACCGGATCCATAATATCTGTGATATCCAGACAGTCTAGAGATCCGCAGTGATGATATAACCGGATCCATAATATCTGTGATATCCAGACAGTCCAGAGATCCGCAGTGACGATATAACCGGATCCATAATATCTGTGATATCCAGACAATCCAGAGATCCGCAGTGACGATATAACCGGATCCATAATATCTGTGATATCCAGACAGTCTAGAGATCCGCAGTGACGATATAACCGGATCCATAATATCTGTGATATCCAGACAGTCCAGAGATCCGCAGTGACGATATAACCGGATCCATAATATCTGTGATATCCAGACAGTCTAGAGATCCGCAGTGACGATATAACCGGATCCATAATATCTGTGATATCCAGACAGTCTAGAGATCCGCAGTGACGATATAACCGGATCCATAATATCTGTGATATCCAGACAGTCTAGAGATCTGCAGTGACGATATAACCGGATCCATAATATCTGTGATATCCAGACAGTCCAGAGATCCGCAGTGACGATATAACCGGATCCATAATATCTGTGATATCCAGACAGTCTAGAGATCCGCAGTGACGATATAACCGGATCCATAATATCTGTGATATCCAGACAGTCCAGAGATCCGCAGTGACGATATAACCGGATCCATAATATCTGTGATATCCAGACAGTCCAGAGATCCGCAGTGACGATATAACCGGATCCATAATATCTGTGATATCCAGACAGACCAGAGATCCGCAGTGACGATATAAACCGGTATCCATAATATCTGTGATATCCAGACAGTTTAGAGATCCGCAGTGACGATATAACCGGATCCATAATATCTGTGATATCCAGACAGACCAGAGATCCGCAGTGACGATATAACCGGATCCATAATATCTGTGATATCCAGACAGTCCAGAGATCTGCAGTGACGATATAACCGGATCCATAATATCTGTGATATGCAGACAGTCCAGAGATCCGCAGTGACGATATAACCGGATCCATAATATCTGTGATATCCAGACAGTCCAGAGATCCGCAGTGACGATATAACCGGATCCATAATATCTGTGATATC
>NW_027463564.1:0-74646 GCF_050947455.1 Rhinoderma darwinii
TCTCTCCTCACCTCCTGTCTCCTCTACATGACTGTATGATCAGCTTCTCCCCTCACCTCCTGTCTCCACTACATGACTGTATGATCAGCTTCTCTCCTCACCTCCTGTCTCCACTACATGACTGTATGATCAGCTTCTCCCCTCACCTCCTGTCTCCACTACATGACTGTATGATCAGCTTCTCCTGTCTCCACTACATGACTGTATGATCAGCTTCTCTCCTCACCTCCTGTCTCCTCTACATGACTGTATGATCAGCTTCTCCCCTCACCTCCTGTCTCCACTACATGACTGTATGATCAGCTTCTCCTGTCTCCACTACATGACTGTATGATCAGCTTCTCCTCTCACCTCCTGTCTCCACTACATGACTGTATGATCAGCTTCTCCTCTCACCTCCTGTCTCCACTACATGACTGTATGATCAGCTTCTCTCCTCACCTCCTGTCTCCTCTACATGACTGTATGATCAGCTTCTCTCCTCACCTCCTGTCTCCGCTACATGACTGTATGATCAGCTTCTCCTGTCTCCACTACATGACTGTATGATCAGCTTCTCTCCTCACCTCCTGTCTCCTCTACATGACTGTATGATCAGCTTCTCCCCTCTCCTCCTGTCTCCACTACATGACTGTATGATCAGCTTCTCTCCTGTCTCCTCTACATGACTGTATGATCAGCTTCTCCCCTCTCCTCCGGTCTCCACTACATGACTGTATGATCAGCTTCTCCTCTCACCTCCTGTCTCCTCTACATGACTGTATGATCAGCTTCTCCCCTCACCTCCTGTCTCCTCTACATGACTGTATGATCAGCTTCTCTCCTCACCTCCTGTCTCCTCTACATGACTGTATGATCAGCTTCTCCCCTCACCTCCTGTCTCCACTACATGACTGTATGATCAGCTTCTCCCCTCACCTCCTGTCTCCTCTACATGACTGTATGATCAGCTTCTCTCCTCACCTCCTGTCTCCTCTAGATGACTGTATGATCAGCTTCTCTCCTCACCTCCTGTCTCCACTACATGACTGTATGATCAGCTTCTCCCCTCACCTCCTGTCTCCTCTAGATGACTGTATGATCAGCTTCTCCTCTCCTCACCTCCTGTCTCCACTACATGACTGTATGATCAGCTTCTCCTCTCACCTCCTGTCTCCACTACATGACTGTATGATCAGCTTCTCCTCTCACCTCCTATCTCCACTACATGACTGTATGATCAGCTTCTCCCCTCACCTCCTGTCTCTACTACATGACTGTATGATCAGCTTCTCTCCTCACCTCCTGTCTCCTCTACATGACTGTATGATCAGCTTCTCTCCTCACCTCCTGTCTCCTCTACATGACTGTATGATCAGCTTCTCTCCTCACCTCCTGTCTCCTCTACATGACTGTATGATCAGCTTCTCCTCTCACCTCCTGTCTCCTCTACATGACTGTATGATCAGCTTCTCTCCTCACCTCCTGTCTCCACTACATGACTGTATGATCAGCTTCTCTCCTCACCTCCTGTCTCCTCTAGATGACTGTATGATCAGCTTCTCCTCTCCTCACCTCCTGTCTCCACTACATGACTGTATGATCAGCTTCTCCTCTCACCTCCTGTCTCCTCTAGATGACTGTATGATCAGCTTCTCCCCTCACCTCCTGTCTCCACTACATGACTGTATGATCAGCTTCTCCCCTCACCTCCTGTCTCTACTACATGACTGTATGATCAGCTTCTCTCCTCACCTCCTGTCTCCTCTACATGACTGTATGATCAGCTTCTCTCCTCACCTCCTGTCTCCTCTACATGACTGTATGATCAGCTTCTCTCCTCACCTCCTGTCTCCTCTACATGACTGTATGATCAGCTTCTCCCCTCACCTCCTGTCTCCACTACATGACTGTATGATCAGCTTCTCTCCTCACCTCCTGTCTCCACTACATGACTGTATGATCAGCTTCTCTCCTCACCTCCTGTCTCCTCTAGATGACTGTATGATCAGCTTCTCCTCTCCTCACCTCCTGTCTCCACTACATGACTGTATGATCAGCTTCTCCTCTCACCTCCTGTCTCCTCTACATGACTGTATGATCAGCTTCTCCCCTCACCTCCTGTCTCCACTACATGACTGTATGATCAGCTTCTCTCCTCACCTCCTGTCTCCTCTAGATGACTGTATGATCAGCTTCTCCTCTCCTCACCTCCTGTCTCCACTACATGACTGTATGATCAGCTTCTCCTCTCACCTCCTGTCTCCTCTACATGACTGTATGATCAGCTTCTCCTCACCTCCTGTCTCCTCTACATGACTGTATGATCAGCTTCTCTCCTCACCTCCTGTCTCCTCTACATGACTGTATGATCAGCTTCTCCTCACCTCCTGTCTCCACTACATGACTGTATGATCAGCTTCTCTCCTCACCTCCTGTCTCCACTACACGACTGTATGATCAGCTTCTCCTCTCACCTCCTGTCTCCTCTACATGACTGTATGATCAGCTTCTCTCCTCACCTCCTGTCTCCACTACATGACTGTATGATCAGCTTCTCTCCTCACCTCCTGTCTCCTCTACATGACTGTATGATCAGCTTCTCTCCTCACCTCCTGCCTCCACTACATGACTGTATGATCAGCTTCTCCTCTCCTCACCTCCTGTCTCCTCTACATGACTGTATGATCAGCTTCTCTCCTCACCTCCTGTCTCCACTACATGACTGTATGATCAGCTTCTCCCCTCACCTCCTGTCTCCACTACATGACTGTATGATCAGCTTCTCTCCTCACCTCCTGTCTCCACTACATGACTGTATGATCAGCTTCTCCTCACCTCCTGTCTCCTCTACATGACTGTATGATCAGCTTCTCTCCTCACCTCCTGTCTCCACTACACGACTGTATGATCAGCTTCTCCTCTCACCTCCTGTCTCCTCTACATGACTGTATGATCAGCTTCTCTCCTCACCTCCTGTCTCCACTACATGACTGTATGATCAGCTTCTCTCCTCACCTCCTGTCTCCACTACATGACTGTATGATCAGCTTCTCTCCTCACCTCCTGTCTCCACTACATGACTGTATGATCAGCTTCTCACCTCACCTCCTGTCTCCACTACATGACTGTATGATCAGCTTCTCTCCTCACCTCCTGTCCCACTACATGACTGTATGATCGGCTTCTCCTCACCTCCTGTCTCCACTACATGACTGTATGATCAGCTTCTCTCCTCACCTCCTGTCTCCACTACATGACTGTATGATCAGCTTCTCACCTCACCTCCTGTCTCCACTACATGACTGTATGATCAGCTTCTCTCCTCACCTCCTGTCCCACTACATGACTGTATGATCAGCTTCTCCTCACCTCCTGTCTCCACTACATGACTGTATGATCAGCTTCTCTCCTCACCTCCTGTCTCCTCTACATGACTGTATGATCAGCTTCTCTCCTCACCTCCTGTCTCCACTACATGACTGTATGATCAGCTTCTCCCCTCACCTCCTGTCTCCTCTACATGACTGTATGATCAGCTTCTCCTCTCCTCACCTCCTGTCTCCTCTACATGACTGTATGATCAGCTTCTCTCCTGTCTCCTCTACATGACTGTATGATCAGCTTCTCTCCTCACCTCCTGTCTCCACTACATGACTGTATGATCAGCTTCTCTCCTCACCTCCTGTCTCCACTACATGACTGTATGATCAGCTTCTCCTCACCTCCTGTCTCCACTACATGACTGTATGATCAGCTTCTCTCCTCACCTCCTGTCTCCTCTACATGACTGTATGATCAGCTTCTCCCCTCTCCTCCGGTCTCCACTACATGACTGTATGATCAGCTTCTCTCCTCACCTCCTGTCTCCACTACATGACTGTATGATCAGCTTCTCCCCTCACCTCCTGTCTCCTCTACATGACTGTATGATCAGCTTCTCCTCTCCTCACCTCCTGTCTCCTCTACATGACTGTATGATCAGCTTCTCTCCTCACCTCCTGTCTCCACTACATGACTGTATGATCAGCTTCTCCTCTCCTCACCTCCTGTCTCCACTACATGACTGTATGATCAGCTTCTCTCCTCACCTCCTGTCTCCCCTACATGACTGTATGATCAGCTTCTCCTCTCCTCACCTCCTGTCTCCACTACATGACTGTATGATCAGCTTCTCTCCTCACCTCCTGTCTCCTCTACATGACTGTATGATCAGCTTCTCCTCTCCTCACCTCCTGTCTCCTCTACATGACTGTATGATCAGCTTCTCTCCTCACCTCCTGTCTCCACTACATGACTGTATGATCAGCTTCTCCTCTCCTCACCTCCTGTCTCCACTACATGACTGTATGATCAGCTTCTCTCCTCACCTCCTGTCTCCCCTACATGACTGTATGATCAGCTTCTCCTCACCTCCTGTCTCCACTACATGACTGTATGATCATCTTCTCTCCTCACCTCCTGTCTCCACTACATGACTGTATGATCAGCTACTCCCCTCACCTCCTGTCTCATCTACATGACTGTATGATCAGCTTCTCCTCTCACCTCCTGTCTCCAGTACATGACTGTATGATCAGCTTCTCTCCTCACCTCCTGTCTCCCCTACATGACTGTATGATCAGCTTCTCTCCTCACCTCCTGTCTCCACTACATGACTGTATGATCAGCTTCTCTCCTCACCTCCTGTCTCCTCTACATGACTGTATGATCAGCTTCTCTCCTCACCTCCTGTCTCCACTACATGACTGTATGATCAGCTTCTCCTCTCCTCACCTCCTGCTTTTATTATTATTATTATAGTGTGTTCATGTTATGTATATTCCCCGTGTGTCTGTCTGTCTGTCTATCTATCTGTCTCTCTTACTAGAAAATAAGCATTTGTCTTGAGGTTGGTCACGGACTGAGCGTTTTCGTGAATGATGCTGGGCCCCCAGCAGCACAGAGAACTTCAGCAGAGAGCTGTGGGGGTCTTGTGAGGTCACAGACCGAGTATATGGTGTAGGATTTGCCCTCGCAGGGTGTATTTAATCCCTCATGTGTATTTTCTCTATTGACAGTCCGGGGTTGATACTTCTTGTTTCTCCTATCCAGATTTCGGCCTTTGCCCACCATCTGTTGGATCGGTTTATATCGGCGCAGTCATGTCGTGGCTCAGGACGCCGTTACTTTGTGCTCCGAGTTTTTGTGAAGTGTCGTCCTACAAAAGACTCCACTTAAGCCAGAAATACTGAAGGGGCAGCGGACTGAGGATTATCAGAGGGTTTGGTGCTTGGTATCCAAGTGTTGTGCTGAAGAGAAGTGTCCCTGGATACAGGTAAGATGTACAGGCTGAGAGTTACATAGTCGGAGGAGCAGGTCCCCAGCAGCACAGAGCATGTCAGGAGAGGAGTGTGCTGATCATGTGGGGGGGGGGGGGGGGTCACAGGCTGAGAGTTACATAGTCAGAGGAGCAGGAAGGTATAACTGGTCATGTTTCGGCAGCTTGGACCTCATTCATCAGCCTTGGTGAGACAGTTAGTTCTTGGCGTGGATGATTGTGTCCGCTGCCTCTCCTTACTTCCCGCGGCTGCATTTGGTCTCTATTGATGCTCTGGGTTTTTTCCATGGAGTGGTGACCTGGACGCCGGCTGCTTCTTCTTTATAGACCGGCCTTCACCGACCAATAGCGCATCTGTAAAAGGTGAAGGCATATACCAGGCAACTGGGCACTGACGCGTTTCTCCAGTATACCCAACCTGGCCTTACCCTGGGAGACATTGTGTTTGTTTTGTCCTAAATAAAAAGTCCCTAAACCTATGAACTGATGGGGGAGGGAAACTAATGTGGAAATCAGGAGTCTAATCTGTCGTGTCCTCTTCTGGTTCAGCTTCGGTCTCCGAACCAGGGGGCAGATAGTGGCAGCAGTCATGGATATTATTACCCCAGCACAGGAGAACGAGGGGAGAACCAGGGGGCAGATAGTGGCAGCAGTCATGTATATTATTACCCCAGCACAGGAGAACGAGGGGAGAACCAGGGGGCAGATAGTGGCAGCAGTCATGGATATTATTACCCCAGCACAGGAGTACGAGGGGAGAACCAGGGGGCAGATAGTGGCAGCAGTCATGGATATTATTACCCCAGCACAGGAGAACGAGGGGAGAACCAGGGGGCAGATAGTGGCAGCAGTCATGTATATTATTACCCAGCACAGGAGAACGAGGGGAGAACCAGGGGTCAGATAGTGACAGCAGTCATGGATATTATTACCCCAGCACAGGAGAACGAGGGGAGAACCAGGGGTCAGATAGTGGCAGCAGTCATGGATATTATTACCCCAGCACAGGAGAACGAGGGGGAGAACCAGGGGTCAGATAGTGGCAGCAGTCATGGATATTATTACCCAGCACAGGAGAACGAGGGGAGAACCAGGGGTCAGATAGTGGCAGCAGTCATGGATATTATTACCCCAGCACAGGAGAACGAGGGGGAGAACCAGGGGTCAGATAGTGACAGCAGTCATGGATATTATTACCCCAGCACAGGAGAACGAGGGGGAGAACCAGGGGTCAGATAGTGACAGCAGTCATGGATATTATTACTCCAGCACAGGAGAACGAGGGGGAGAACCAGGGGTCAGATAGTGGCAGCAGTCATGGATATTATTACCCCAGCACAGGAGAACGAGGGGGAGAACCAGGGGTCAGATAGTGGCAGCAGTCATGGATATTATTACCCCTGCACAGGAGAACGAGGGGGAGAACCAGGGGGCAGATAGTGGCAGCAGTCATGGATATTATTACCCCTGCACAGGAGAACGAGGGGAGAACCAGGGGTCAGATAGTGGCAGCAGTCATGGATATTATTACCCAGCACAGGAGAACGAGGGGAGAACCAGGGGTCAGATAGTGGCAGCAGTCATGGATATTATTACCCCAGCACAGGAGAACGAGGGGGAGAACCAGGGGTCAGATAGTGGCAGCAGTCATGGATATTATTACCCAGCACAGGAGAACGAGGGGAGAACCAGGGGGCAGATAGTGGCAGCAGTCATGGATATTATTACCCCAGCACAGGAGAACGAGGGGAGAACCAGGAGTCAGATAGTGACAGCAGTCATGGATATTATTACCCCAGCACAGGAGAACGAGGGGAGAACCAGGGGGCAGATAGTGGCAGCAGTCATGGATATTATTACCCCAGCACAGGAGAACGAGGGGAGAACCAGGGGGCAGATAGTGGCAGCAGTCATGGATATTATTACCCAGCACAGGAGAACGAGGGGGAGAACCAGGGGTCAGATAGTGGCAGCAGTCATGGATATTATTACCCAGCACAGGAGAACGAGGGGGAGAACCAGGGGGCAGATAGTGGCAGCAGTCATGGATATTATTACCCCAGCACAGGAGAACGAGGGGAGAACCAGGGGTCAGATAGTGGCAGCAGTCATGGATATTATTACCCCAGCACAGGAGAACGAGGGGTGAACCAGGGGTCAGATAGTGGCAGCAGTCATGGATATTATTACCCCAGCACAGGAGAACGAGGGGAGAACCAGGGGGCAGATAGTGGCAGCAGTCATGGATATTATTACCCCAGCACAGGAGAACGAGGGGGAGAACCAGGGGGCAGATAGTGGCAGCAGTCATGGATATTATTACCCCAGCACAGGAGAACCAGGGGTCAGATAGTGGCAGCAGTCATGGATATTATTACCCCAGCACAGGAGAAGGAGGGGGAGAACCAGGAGTCAGATAGTGGCAGCAGTCATGGATATTATTACCCCAGCACAGGAGAACGAGGGGAGAACCAGGGGTCAGATAGTGGCAGCAGTCATGGATATTATTACCCAGCACAGGAGAACCAGGGGGCAGATAGTGGCAGCAGTCATGGATATTATTACCCCAGCACAGGAGAACGAGGGGAGAACCAGGGGTCAGATAGTGGCAGCAGTCATGGATATTATTACCCCAGCACAGGAGAACGAGGGGGAGAACCAGGGGTCAGATAGTGGCAGCAGTCATGGATATTATTACCCCAGCACAGGAGAACGAGGGGAGAACCAGGGGTCAGATAGTGACAGCAGTCATGGATATTATTACCCCAGCACAGGAGAACGAGGGGAGAACCAGGGGGCAGATAGTGGCAGCAGTCATGGATATTATTACCCCAGCACAGGAGAACGAGGGTAGAACCAGGGGTCAGATAGTGGCAGCAGTCATGGATATTATTACCCCAGCACAGGAGAACGAGGGGAGAACCAGGAGTCAGATAGTGGCAGCAGTCATGGATATTATTACCCCAGCACAGGAGAACGAGGGGGAGAACCAGGGGTCAGATAGTGGCAGCAGTCATGGATATTATTACCCCAGCACAGGAGAACGAGGGGAGAACCAGGGGTCAGATAGTGGCAGCAGTCATGGATATTATTACCCAGCACAGGAGAACGAGGGGGAGAACCAGGGGTCAGATAGTGGCAGCAGTCATGGATATTATTACCCCAGCACAGGAGAACGAGGGGGAGAACCAGGGGTCAGATAGTGGCAGCAGTCATGGATATTATTACCCCAGCACAGGAGAACGAGGGGAGAACCAGGGGGCAGATAGTGGCAGCAGTCATGGATATTATTACCCCAGCACAGGAGAACGAGGGGGAGAACCAGGGGTCAGATAGTGGCAGCAGTCATGGATATTATTACCCCAGCACAGGAGAACGAGGGGAGAACCAGGGGGCAGATAGTGGCAGCAGTCATGGATATTATTACCCCAGCACAGGAGAACGAGGGGAGAACCAGGGGTCAGATAGTGGCAGCAGTCATGGATATTATTACCCCAGCACAGGAGAACGAGGGGAGAACCAGGGGTCAGATAGTGGCAGCAGTCATGGATATTATTACCCCAGCACAGGAGAACGAGGGGGAGAACCAGGGGTCAGATAGTGGCAGCAGTCATGGATATTATTACCCCAGCACAGGAGAACGAGGGGAGAACCAGGGGTCAGATAGTGGCAGCAGTCATGGATATTATTACCCCAGCACAGGAGAACGAGGGGGAGAACCAGGGGTCAGATAGTGGCAGCAGTCATGGATATTATTACCCAGCACAGGAGAACGAGGGGAGAACCAGGGGTCAGATAGTGGCAGCAGTCATGGATATTATTACCCAGCACAGGAGAACGAGGGGAGAACCAGGGGGCAGATAGTGGCAGCAGTCATGGATATTATTACCCCAGCACAGGAGAACGAGGGGAGAACCAGGGGTCAGATAGTGGCAGCAGTCATGGATATTATTACCCAGCACAGGAGAACGAGGGGAGAACCAGGGGTCAGATAGTGACAGCAGTCATGGATATTATTACCCCAGCACAGGAGAACGAGGGGGAGAACCAGGGGTCAGATAGTGGCAGCAGTCATGGATATTATTACCCCAGCACAGGAGAACGAGGGGAGAACCAGGGGGCAGATAGTGGCAGCAGTCATGGATATTATTACCCCAGCACAGGAGAACGAGGGGAGAACCAGGGGTCAGATAGTGGCAGCAGTCATGGATATTATTACCCCAGCACAGGAGAACGAGGGGAGAACCAGGGGGCAGATAGTGGCAGCAGTCATGGATATTATTACCCCAGCACAGGAGAACGAGGGGGAGAACCAGGGGTCAGATAGTGACAGCAGTCATGTATATTATTACCCCAGCACAGGAGAACGAGGGGGAGAACCAGGGGGCAGATAGTGGCAGCAGTCATGGATATTATTACCCCAGCACAGGAGAACGAGGGGGAGAACCAGGGGTCAGATAGTGGCAGCAGTCATGGATATTATTACCCCAGCACAGGAGAACGAGGGGGAGAACCAGGGGGCAGATAGTGGCAGCAGTCATGGATATTATTACCCAGCACAGGAGAACGAGGGGGAGAACCAGGGGTCAGATAGTGGCAGCAGTCATGGATATTATTACCCAGCACAGGAGAACGAGGGGAGAACCAGGGGGCAGATAGTGGCAGCAGTCATGGATATTATTACCCCAGCACAGGAGAACGAGGGGGAGAACCAGGGGTCAGATAGTGGCAGCAGTCATGGATATTATTACCCCAGCACAGGAGAACGAGGGGGAGAACCAGGAGTCAGATAGTGGCAGCAGTCATGGATATTATTACCCCAGCACAGGAGAACGAGGGGAGAACCAGGGGTCAGATAGTGGCAGCAGTCATGGATATTATTACCCCAGCACAGGAGAACGAGGGGGAGAACCAGGGGTCAGATAGTGGCAGCAGTCATGGATATTATTACCCAGCACAGGAGAACGAGGGGGAGAACCAGGGGGCAGATAGTGGCAGCAGTCATGGATATTATTACCCCAGCACAGGAGAACGAGGGGGAGAACCAGGGGTCAGATAGTGGCAGCAGTCATGGATATTATTACCCCAGCACAGGAGAACGAGGGGAGAACCAGGGGTCAGATAGTGGCAGCAGTCATGGATATTATTACCCCAGCACAGGAGAACGAGGGGGAGAACCAGGGGTCAGATAGTGGCAGCAGTCATGGATATTATTACCCCAGCACAGGAGAACGAGGGGAGAACCAGGGGTCAGATAGTGGCAGCAGTCATGGATATTATTACCCCAGCACAGGAGAACGAGGGGAGAACCAGGGGTCAGATAGTGGCAGCAGTCATGGATATTATTACCCCTGCACAGGAGAGCGAGGGGGAGAACCAGGGGTCAGATAGTGGCAGCAGTCATGGATATTATTACCCCAGCACAGGAGAACGAGGGGAAAACCAGGGGTCAGATAGTGGCAGCAGTCATGGATATTATTACCCAGCACAGGAGAACGAGGGGGAGAACCAGGGGTCAGATAGTGGCAGCAGTCATGGATATTATTACCCCAGCACAGGAGAACGAGGGGGAGAACCAGGGGTCAGATAGTGGCAGCAGTCATGGATATTATTACCCCAGCACAGGAGAACGAGGGGAGAACCAGGGGTCAGATAGTGGCAGCAGTCATGGATATTATTACCCCTGCACAGGAGAACGAGGGGAGAACCAGGGGGCAGATAGTGGCAGCAGTCATGGATATTATTACCCCAGCAAGGAGAACGAGGGGTGAACCAGGGGTCAGATAGTGGCAGCAGTCATGGATATTATTACCCCAGCACAGGAGAACGAGGGGAGAACCAGGGGTCAGATAGTGGCAGCAGTCATGGATATTATTACCCAGCACAGGAGAACGAGGGGGAGAACCAGGGGGCAGATAGTGGCAGCAGTCATGGATATTATTACCCCAGCACAGGAGAACGAGGGGAGAACCAGGGGGCAGATAGTGACAGCAGTCATGGATATTATTACCCCAGCACAGGAGAACGAGGGGGAGAACCAGGGGTCAGATAGTGGCAGCAGTCATGGATATTATTACCCAGCACAGGAGAACGAGGGGTAGAACCAGGGGTCAGATAGTGGCAGCAGTCATGGATATTATTACCCCAGCACAGGAGAACGAGGGGAGAACCAGGGGTCAGATAGTGGCAGCAGTCATGGATATTATTACCCAGCACAGGAGAATGAGGGGGAGAACCAGGGGTCAGATAGTGGCAGCAGTCATGGATATTATTACCCCAGCACAGGAGAACGAGGGGGAGAACCAGGGGTCAGATAGTGACAGCAGTCATGGATATTATTACCCCAGCACAGGAGAACGAGGGGAGAACCAGGGGGCAGATAGTGGCAGCAGTCATGGATATTATTACCCCAGCACAGGAGAACGAGGGGAGAACCAGGGGTCAGATAGTGGCAGCAGTCATGGATATTATTACCCCAGCACAGGAGAACGAGGGGGAGAACCAGGGGGCAGATAGTGGCAGCAGTCATGGATATTATTACCCCAGCACAGGAGAACGAGGGGGAGAACCAGGGGGCAGATAGTGACAGCAGTCATGGATATTATTACCCCAGCACAGGAGAACGAGGGGAGAACCAGGGGTCAGATAGTGGCAGCAGTCATGGATATTATTACCCAGCACAGGAGAACGAGGGGGAGAACCAGGGGTCAGATAGTGGCAGCAGTCATGGATATTATTACCCCAGCACAGGAGAACGAGGGGAGAACCAGGGGTCAGATAGTGGCAGCAGTCATGGATATTATTACCCCAGCACAGGAGAACGAGGGGAGAACCAGGGGTCAGATAGTGGCAGCAGTCATGGATATTACCCCAGCACAGGAGAACGAGGGGGAGAACCAGGGGGCAGATAGTGGCAGCAGTCATGGATATTATTACCCCAGCACAGGAGAACGGGGGAGAACCAGGGGTCAGATAGTGACAGCAGTCATGGATATTATTACCCCAGCACAGGAGAACGAGGGGGAGAACCAGGGGGCAGATAGTGGCAGCAGTCATGGATATTATTACCCCAGCACAGGAGAACGAGGGGAGAACCAGGGGTCAGATAGTGTCAGCAGTCATGGATATTATTACCCCAGCACAGGAGAACGAGGGGAGAACCAGGGGTCAGATAGTGGCAGCAGTCATGGATATTATTACCCCAGCACAGGAGAACGAGGGGAGAACCAGGGGTCAGATAGTGGCAGCAGTCATGGATATTATTACCCAGCACAGGAGAACGAGGGGAGAACCAGGGGGCAGATAGTGGCAGCAGTCATGGATATTATTACCCCAGCACAGGAGAACGAGGGGGAGAACCAGGGGTCAGATAGTGGCAGCAGTCATGGATATTATTACCCCAGCACAGGAGAACGAGGGGAGAACCAGGGGGCAGATAGTGACAGCAGTCATGGATATTATTACCCCAGCACAGGAGAAGGAGGGGGAGAACCAGGGGGCAGATAGTGGCAGCAGTCATGGATATTATTACCCCAGCACAGGAGAACGAGGGGGAGAACCAGGGGTCAGATAGTGGCAGCAGTCATGGATATTATTACCCCAGCACAGGAGAACGAGGGGAGAACCAGGGGGCAGAACCAGGGGGCAGATAGTGACAGCAGTCATGGATATTATTACCCAGCACAGGAGAACGAGGGGAGAACCAGGGGGCAGATAGTGGCAGCAGTCATGGATATTATTACCCCAGCACAGGAGAACGAGGGGAGAACCAGGAGTCAGATAGTGACAGCAGTCATGGATATTATTACCCCAGCACAGGAGAACGAGGGGAGAACCAGGGGGCAGATAGTGGCAGCAGTCATGGATATTATTACCCCAGCACAGGAGAACGAGGGGGAGAACCAGGGGTCAGATAGTGGCAGCAGTCATGGATATTATTACCCAGCACAGGAGAACGAGGGGAGAACCAGGGGTCAGATAGTGGCAGCAGTCATGGATATTATTACCCCAGCACAGGAGAACGAGGGGGAGAACCAGGGGTCAGATAGTGGCAGCAGTCATGGATATTATTACCCCAGCACAGGAGAACGAGGGGAGAACCAGGGGTCAGATAGTGGCAGCAGTCATGGATATTATTACCCCAGCACAGGAGAACGAGGGGAGAACCAGGGGTCAGATAGTGGCAGCAGTCATGGATATTATTACCCCAGCACAGGAGAACGAGGGGAGAACCAGGGGTCAGATAGTGGCAGCAGTCATGGATATTATTACCCCAGCACAGGAGAACGAGGGGGAGAACCAGGGGGCAGATAGTGGCAGCAGTCATGGATATTATTACCCAGCACAGGAGAACGAGGGGAGAACCAGGGGTCAGATAGTGGCAGCAGTCATGGATATTATTACCCCAGCGCAGGAGAACGAGGGGAGAACCAGGGGTCAGATAGTGGCAGCAGTCATGGATATTACCCCAGCACAGGAGAACGAGGGGGAGAACCAGGGGGCAGATAGTGGCAGCAGTCATGGATATTATTACCCCAGCACAGGAGAACGGGGGAGAACCAGGGGTCAGATAGTGACAGCAGTCATGGATATTATTACCCCAGCACAGGAGAGCGAGGGGGAGAACCAGGGGTCAGATAGTGGCAGCAGTCATGGATATTATTACCCCAGCACAGGAGAACGAGGGGAGAACCAGGGGGCAGATAGTGGCAGCAGTCATGGATAGTATTACCCCAGCACAGGAGAACGAGGGGAGAACCAGGGGTCAGATAGTGGCAGCAGTCATGGATATTATTACCCAGCACAGGAGAACGAGGGGAGAACCAGGGGGCAGATAGTGGCAGCAGTCATGGATATTATTACCCCAGCACAGGAGAACGAGGGGAGAACCAGGGGTCAGATAGTGGCAGCAGTCATGGATATTATTACCCCAGCACAGGAGAACGAGGGGAGAACCAGGGGGCAGATAGTGGCAGCAGTCATGGATATTATTACCCAGCACAGGAGAACCAGGGGGCAGATAGTGGCAGCAGTCATGGATATTATTACCCCAGCACAGGAGAACGAGGGGAGAACCAGGAGTCAGATAGTGGCAGCAGTCATGGATATTATTACCCCAGCACAGGAGAACGAGGGGAGAACCAGGGGGCAGATAGTGGCAGCAGTCATGGATATTATTACCCAGCACAGGAGATCCAGGGGGCAGATAGTGGCAGCAGTCATGGATATTATTACCCCAGCACAGGAGAACGAGGGGAGAACCAGGAGTCAGATAGTGGCAGCAGTCATGGATATTATTACCCCAGCACAGGAGAACGAGGGGAGAACCAGGGGTCAGATAGTGGCAGCAGTCATGGATATTATTACCCCAGCACAGGAGAACGAGGGGAGAACCAGGGGGCAGATAGTGGCAGCAGTCATGGATATTATTACCCCAGCACAGGAGAACGAGGGGGAGAACCAGGGGTCAGATAGTGGCAGCAGTCATGGATATTATTACCCCAGCACAGGAGAACGAGGGGAGAACCAGGGGGCAGATAGTGGCAGCAGTCATGGATATTATTACCCCAGCACAGGAGAACGAGGGGAGAACCAGGGGTCAGATAGTGGCAGCAGTCATGGATATTATTACCCCAGCACAGGAGAAGGAGGGGGAGAACCAGGGGTCAGATAGTGGCAGCAGTCATGGATATTATTACCCCAGCACAGGAGAACGAGGGGAGAACCAGGGGGCAGATAGTGGCAGCAGTCATGGATATTATTACCCCAGCACAGGAGAACGAGGGGAGAACCAGGGGGCAGATAGTGACAGCAGTCATGGATATTATTACCCCAGCACAGGAGAACGAGGGGAGAACCAGGGGGCAGATAGTGGCAGCAGTCATGGATATTATTACCCCAGCACAGGAGAACGAGGGGGAGAACCAGGGGTCAGATAGTGGCAGCAGTCATGGATATTATTACCCCAGCACAGGAGAACGAGGGGAGAACCAGGGGTCAGATAGTGGCAGCAGTCATGGATATTATTACCCCAGCACAGGAGAACGAGGGGAGAACCAGGGGGCAGATAGTGGCAGCAGTCATGGATATTATTACCCAGCACAGGAGAACGAGGGGAGAACCAGGGGGCAGATAGTGGCAGCAGTCATGGATATTATTACCCCAGCACAGGAGAACGAGGGGAGAACCAGGGGTCAGATAGTGGCAGCAGTCATGGATATTATTACCCCAGCACAGGAGAACGAGGGGGAGAACCAGGGGTCAGATAGTGGCAGCAGTCATGGATATTATTACCCAGCACAGGAGAACGAGGGGGAGAACCAGGGGTCAGATAGTGGCAGCAGTCATGGATATTATTACCCCTGCACAGGAGAACGAGGGGAGAACCAGGGGGCAGATAGTGGCAGCAGTCATGGATATTATTACCCCAGCACAGGAGAACGAGGGGGAGAACCAGGGGGCAGATAGTGGCAGCAGTCATGGATATTATTACCCAGCACAGGAGAGCGAGGGGGAGAACCAGGGGTCAGATAGTGGCAGCAGTCATGGATATTATTACCCCAGCACAGGAGAACGAGGGGGAGAACCAGGGGGCAGATAGTGGCAGCAGTCATGGATATTATTACCCCAGCACAGGAGAACGAGGGGGAGAACCAGGGGTCAGATAGTGGCAGCAGTCATGGATATTATTACCCCAGCACAGGAGAACGAGGGGGAGAACCAGGGGTCAGATAGTGGCAGCAGTCATGGATATTATTACCCAGCACAGGAGAACGAGGGGGAGAACCAGGGGTCAGATAGTGGCAGCAGTCATGGATATTATTACCCCAGCACAGGAGAACGAGGGGGAGAACCAGGGGTCAGATAGTGGCAGCAGTCATGGATATTATTACCCAGCACAGGAGAACGAGGGGGAGAACCAGGGGTCAGATAGTGGCAGCAGTCATGGATATTATTACCCCAGCACAGGAGAACGAGGGGGAGAACCAGGGGGCAGATAGTGGCAGCAGTCATGGATATTATTACCCCAGCACAGGAGAACGAGGGGGAGAACCAGGGGTCAGATAGTGGCAGCAGTCATGGATATTATTACCCCAGCACAGGAGAACGAGGGGAGAACCAGGGGGCAGATAGTGGCAGCAGTCATGGATATTATTACCCCAGCACAGGAGAACGAGGGGGAGAACCAGGGGGCAGATAGTGGCAGCAGTCATGGATATTATTACCCAGCACAGGAGAACGAGGGGGAGAACCAGGGGGCAGATAGTGGCAGCAGTCATGGATATTATTACCCCAGCACAGGAGAACGAGGGGGAGAACCAGGGGGCAGATAGTGGCAGCAGTCATGGATATTATTACCCAGCACAGGAGAGCGAGGGGGAGAACCAGGGGTCAGATAGTGGCAGCAGTCATGGATATTATTACCCCAGCACAGGAGAACGAGGGGGAGAACCAGGGGGCAGATAGTGGCAGCAGTCATGGATATTATTACCCCAGCACAGGAGAACGAGGGGGAGAACCAGGGGTCAGATAGTGGCAGCAGTCATGGATATTATTACCCCAGCACAGGAGAACGAGGGGAGAACCAGGGGTCAGATAGTGGCAGCAGTCATGGATATTATTACCCCAGCACAGGAGAACGAGGGGGAGAACCAGGGGTCAGATAGTGGCAGCAGTCATGGATATTATTACCCCAGCACAGGAGAACGAGGGGAGAACCAGGGGGCAGATAGTGGCAGCAGTCATGGATATTATTACCCAGCACAGGAGAACCAGGGGGCAGATAGTGGCAGCAGTCATGGATATTATTACCCCAGCACAGGAGAACGAGGGGAAAACCAGGGGTCAGATAGTGGCAGCAGTCATGGATATTATTACCCCAGCACAGGAGAACGAGAGGAGAACCAGGGGTCAGATAGTGACAGCAGTCATGGATATTATTACCCCAGCACAGGAGAACGAGGGGAGAACCAGGGGGCAGATAGTGGCAGCAGTCATGGATATTATTACCCCAGCACAGGAGAACGAGGGGAGAACCAGGGGGCAGATAGTGGCAGCAGTCATGGATATTATTACCCCAGCACAGGAGAACGAGGGGGAGAACCAGGGGGCAGATAGTGGCAGCAGTCATGGATATTATTACCCCAGCACAGGAGAACGAGGGGAGAACCAGGGGGCAGATAGTGGCAGCAGTCATGGATATTATTACCCAGCACAGGAGAACGAGGGGAGAACCAGGGGTCAGATAGTGGCAGCAGTCATGGATATTATTACCCCAGCACAGGAGAACGAGGGGAGAACCAGGGGTCAGATAGTGACAGCAGTCATGGATATTATTACCCCAGCACAGGAGAACGAGGGGAGAACCAGGGGTCAGATAGTGACAGCAGTCATGGATATTATTACCCCAGCACAGGAGAACGAGGGGAGAACCAGGGGTCAGATAGTGGCAGCAGTCATGGATATTATTACCCCAGCACAGGAGAACGAGGGGAGAACCAGGGGTCAGATAGTGGCAGCAGTCATGGATATTATTACCCCAGCACAGGAGAACGAGGGGAGAACCAGGAGTCAGATAGTGGCAGCAGTCCTGGATATTATTACCCCAGCACAGGAGAACGAGGGGAAGAACCAGGGGGCAGATAGTGGCAGCAGTCATGGATATTATTACCCCAGCACAGGAGAACGAGGGGGAGAACCAGGGGGCAGATAGTGGCAGCAGTCATGGATATTATTACCCAGCACAGGAGAACGAGGGGAGAACCAGGGGTCAGATAGTGGCAGCAGTCATGGATATTATTACCCAGCACAGGAGAACGAGGGGAGAACCAGGGGGCAGATAGTGGCAGCAGTCATGTATATTATTACCCCAGCACAGGAGAACGAGGGGGAGAACCAGGGGTCAGATAGTGGCAGCAGTCATGGATATTATTACCCAGCACAGGAGAACGAGGGGTAGAACCAGGGGTCAGATAGTGGCAGCAGTCATGGATATTATTACCCCAGCACAGGAGAACGAGGGGAGAACCAGGGGTCAGATAGTGGCAGCAGTCATGGATATTATTACCCCAGCACAGGAGAACCAGGGGTCAGATAGTGGCAGCAGTCATGGATATTATTACCCAGCACAGGAGAACGAGGGGGAGAACCAGGGGTCAGATAGTGGCAGCAGTCATGGATATTATTACCCAGCACAGGAGAACGAGGGGAGAACCAGGGGTCAGATAGTGGCAGCAGTCATGGATATTATTACCCCAGCACTGGAGAACGAGGGGGAGAACCAGGGGTCAGATAGTGGCAGCAGTCATGGATATTATTACCCCAGCACAGGAGAACCAGGGGTCAGATAGTGACAGCAGTCATGGATATTATTACCCCAGCACAGGAGAACGAGGGGAGAACCAGGGTTCAGATAGTGGCAGCAGTCATGGATATTATTACCCAGCACAGGAGAACGAGGGGGAGAACCAGGGGGCAGATAGTGGCAGCAGTCATGGATATTATTACCCCAGCACAGGAGAACGAGGGGAGAACCAGGGGTCAGATAGTGGCAGCAGTCATGGATATTATTACCCCAGCACAGGAGAACGAGGGGAGAACCAGGGGTCAGATAGTGGCAGCAGTCATGGATATTATTACCCCAGCACAGGAGAACGAGGGGGAGAACCAGGGGTCAGATAGTGGCAGCAGTCATGGATATTATTACCCCAGCACAGGAGAAAGAGGGGAGAACCAGGGGTCAGATAGTGGCAGCAGTCATGGATATTATTACCCAGCACAGGAGAACGAGGGGGAGAACCAGGGGGCAGATAGTGGCAGCAGTCATGGATATTATTACCCCAGCACAGGAGAACGAGGGGGAGAACCAGGGGTCAGATAGTGGCAGCAGTCATGGATATTATTACTCCAGCACAGGAGAACGAGGGGAGAACCAGGGGTCAGATAGTGGCAGCAGTCATGGATATTATTACCCCAGCACAGGAGAACGAGGGGAGAACCAGGGGTCAGATAGTGGCAGCAGTCATGGATATTATTACCCCAGCACAGGAGAACGAGGGGGAGAACCAGGGGGCAGATAGTGGCAGCAGTCATGGATATTATTACCCCAGCACAGGAGAACGAGGGGGAGAACCAGGGGTCAGATAGTGGCAGCAGTCATGGATATTATTACCCCAGCACAGGAGAACGAGGGGGAGAACCAGGGGTCAGATAGTGGCAGCAGTCATGGATATTCTTACCCAGCACAGGAGAACGAGGGGAGATCCAGGGGGCAGATAGTGGCAGCAGTCATGGATATTATTACCCCAGCACAGGAGAACGAGGGGAGAACCAGGGGGCAGATAGTGACAGCAGTCATGGATATTATTACCCCAGCACAGGAGAACGAGGGGGAGAACCAGGGGGCAGATAGTGACAGCAGTCATGGATATTATTACCCCAGCACAGGAGAACGAGGGGGAGAACCAGGGGTCAGATAGTGGCAGCAGTCATGGATATTATTACCCCAACACAGGAGAACGATGGGAGAACCAGGGGTCAGATAGTGGCAGCAGTCATGGATATTACCCCAGCACAGGAGAACGAGGGGGAGAACCAGGGGGCAGATAGTGGCAGCAGTCATGGATATTATTACCCCAGCACAGGAGAACGAGGGGGAGAACCAGGGGTCAGATAGTGACAGCAGTCATGGATATTATTACCCCAGCACAGGAGAACGAGGGGAGATCCAGGGGTCAGATAGTGGCAGCAGTCATGGATATTATTACCCCAGCACAGGAGAACGAGGGGAGAACCAGGGGTCAGATAGTGGCAGCAGTCATGGATATTATTACCCCAGCACAGGAGAACGAGGGGAGAACCAGGGGGCAGATAGTGACAGCAGTCATGGATATTATTACCCCAGCACAGGAGAACGAGGGCAGAACCAGGGGGCAGATAGTGGCAGCAGTCATGGATATTATTACCCCAGCACAGGAGAACGAGGGGAGAACCAGGGGGCAGATAGTGGCAGCAGTCATGGATATTATTACCCCAGCACAGGAGAACGAGGGGAGAACCAGGGGTCAGATAGTGGCAGCAGTCATGGATATTATTACCCAGCACAGGAGAACGAGGGGGAGAACCAGGGGTCAGATAGTGGCAGCAGTCATGGATATTATTACCCAGCACAGGAGAACGAGGGGAGAACCAGGGGGCAGATAGTGGCAGCAGTCATGGATATTATTACCCCAGCACAGGAGAACGAGGGGAGAACCAGGGGTCAGATAGTGGCAGCAGTCATGGATATTATTACCCCAGCACAGGAGAACGAGGGGAGAACCAGGAGTCAGATAGTGGCAGCAGTCATGGATATTATTACCCCAGCACAGGAGAACGAGGGGGAGAACCAGGGGTCAGATAGTGGCAGCAGTCATGGATATTATTACCCCAGCACAGGAGAACGAGGGGAGAACCAGGGGGCAGATAGTGGCAGCAGTCATGGATATTATTACCCCAGCACAGGAGAACGAGGGGAGAACCAGGGGTCAGATAGTGGCAGCAGTCATGGATATTATTACCCCAGCACAGGAGAACGAGGGGAGAACCAGGGGTCAGATAGTGGCAGCAGTCATGGATATTATTACCCCAGCACAGGAGAACCAGGGGGCAGATAGTGGCAGCAGTCATGGATATTATTACCCCAGCACAGGAGAACGAGGGGAGAACCAGGGGTCAGATAGTGGCAGCAGTCATGGATATTATTACCCCAGCACAGGAGAACGAGGGGAGAACCAGGGGGCAGATAGTGGCAGCAGTCATGGATATTATTACCCCAGCACAGGAGAACGAGGGGAGAACCAGGGGGCAGATAGTGGCAGCAATCATGGATATTATTACCCCAGCACAGGAGAACGAGGGGGAGAACCAGGGGGCAGATAGTGGCAGCAATCATGGATATTATTACCCCAGCACAGGAGAACGAGGGGGAGAACCAGGGGTCAGATAGTGGCAGCAGTCATGGATATTATTACCCCAGCACAGGAGAACGAGGGGAGAACCAGGGGGCAGATAGTGGCAGCAGTCATGGATATTATTACCCAGCACAGGAGAACGAGGGGAGAACCAGGGGGCAGATAGTGGCAGCAGTCATGGATATTATTACCCAGCACAGGAGAACGAGGGGAGAACCAGGGGGCAGATAGTGGCAGCAGTCATGGATATTATTACCCAGCACAGGAGAACGAGGGGAGAACCAGGGGTCAGATAGTGGCAGCAGTCATGGATATTATTACCCCAGCACAGGAGAACGAGGGGAGAACCAGGGGGCAGATAGTGGCAGCAGTCATGGATATTATTACCCCAGCACAGGAGAACGAGGGGAGAACCAGGGGGCAGATAGTGGCAGCAGTCATGGATATTATTACCCCAGCACAGGAGAACGAGGGGGAGAACCAGGGGGCAGATAGTGGCAGCAGTCATGGATATTATTACTCCAGCACAGGAGAACGAGGGGAGAACCAGGGGTCAGATAGTGGCAGCAGTCATGGATATTATTACCCCTGCACAGGAGAACGAGGGGGAGAACCAGGGGTCAGATAGTGGCAGCAGTCATGGATATTATTACCCCAGCACAGGAGAACGAGGGGAGAACCAGGGGTCAGATAGTGGCAGCAGTCATGGATATTATTACCCCAGCACAGGAGAACGAGGGGAGAACCAGGGGTCAGATAGTGGCAGCAGTCATGGATATTATTACCCCAGCACAGGAGAACGAGGGGAGAACCAGGAGTCAGATAGTGGCAGCAGTCATGGATATTATTACCCCAGCACAGGAGAACGAGGGGGAGAACCAGGGGTCAGATAGTGGCAGCAGTCATGGATATTATTACCCCAGCACAGGAGAACGAGGGGAGAACCAGGGGGCAGATAGTGGCAGCAGTCATGGATATTATTACCCCAGCACAGGAGAACGAGGGGAGAACCAGGGGGCAGATAGTGGCAGCAGTCATGGATATTATTACCCCAGCACAGGAGAACGAGGGGAGAACCAGGGGGCAGATAGTGGCAGCAATCATGGATATTATTACCCCAGCACAGGAGAACGAGGGGGAGAACCAGGGGTCAGATAGTGGCAGCAATCATGGATATTATTACCCCAGCACAGGAGAACGAGGGGGAGAACCAGGGGTCAGATAGTGGCAGCAGTCATGGATATTATTACCCAGCACAGGAGAACGAGGGGAGAACCAGGGGGCAGATAGTGGCAGCAGTCATGGATATTATTACCCCAGCACAGGAGAACGAGGGGAGAACCAGGGGTCAGATAGTGGCAGCAGTCATGGATATTATTACCCAGCACAGGAGAACGAGGGGAGAACCAGGGGGCAGATAGTGGCAGCAGTCATGGATATTATTACCCAGCACAGGAGAACGAGGGGAGAACCAGGGGGCAGATAGTGGCAGCAGTCATGGATATTATTACCCAGCACAGGAGAACGAGGGGGAGAACCAGGGGTCAGATAGTGGCAGCAGTCATGGATATTATTACCCAGCACAGGAGAACGAGGGGAGAACCAGGAGTCAGATAGTGGCAGCAGTCATGGATATTATTACCCCAGCACAGGAGAACGAGGGGGAGAACCAGGGGTCAGATAGTGGCAGCAGTCATGGATATTATTACCCCAGCACAGGAGAACGAGGGGGAGAACCAGGGGTCAGATAGTGGCAGCAGTCATGGATATTATTACCCAGCACAGGAGAACGAGGGGAGAACCAGGGGGCAGATAGTGGCAGCAGTCATGGATATTATTACCCCAGCACAGGAGAACGAGGGGAGAACCAGGGGTCAGATAGTGGCAGCAGTCATGGATATTATTACCCCAGCACAGGAGAACGAGGGGAGAACCAGGGGGCAGATAGTGGCAGCAGTCATGGATATTATTACCCCAGCACAGGAGAACGAGGGGGAGAACCAGGGGGCAGATAGTGGCAGCAGTCATGGATATTATTACCCCAGCACAGGAGAACGAGGGGAGAACCAGGGGGCAGATAGTGGCAGCAGTCATGGATATTGACTGCGTCCTGTGCTCTTCTCTGTTATTATACCCCCTCCTCATACACGTCCTGTGCTCTTCTCTATATGTTATTATACCCCCTCCTCATACACGTCCTGTGCTCTTCTCTATATGTTATTATACCCCCTCCTCATACACGTCCTGTGCTCTTCTCTGTTATTATACCTCCCTCCTCTTACACGTCCTGTTCTCTTCTCTATATGTTATACCCCCTCCTCATACACGTCCTGTGCTCTTCTCTGTTATTATACCCCCTCCTCATACACGTCCTGTGCTCTTCTCTATATGTTATTATACCCCCTCCTCATACACGTCCTGTGCTCTTCTCTGTTATTATACCCCCTCCTCATACACGTCCTGTGCTCTTCTCTATATGTTATTCTACCCCCTCCTCATACACTTCCTGTGCTCTTCTCTCTTATTATACCCCCTCCTCATACACGTCCTGTGCTCTTCTCTGTTATTATACCCCCCTCCTCATACACTTCCTGTGCTCTTCTCTCTTATTATACCCCCTCCTCATACACGTCCTGTGCTCTTCTCTGTTATTATACCCCCTCCTCATACGCGTCCTGTGCTCTTCTCTATATGTTATTATACCCCCCTCCTCATACACGTCCTGTGCTCTTCTCTGTTATTATACCCCCTCCTCATACGCGTCCTGTGCTCTTCTCTATATGTTATTATACCCCCTCCTCATACACGTCCTGTGCTCTTCTCTATATGTTATACCCCCTCCTCATAGGCGTCCTGTGCTCTTCTCTGTTATTATACCCCCTCCTCATACTCGTCCTGTGCTCTTCTCTATATGTTATTATACCCCCTCCTCATAGGCGTCCTGTGCTCTTCTCTGTTATTATACCCCCTCCTCATATACGTCCTTTGCTCTTCTCTGTTATTATACCCCCTCCTCATACACGTCCTGTGCTCTTCTCTATGTTATTATACCCCCTCCTCATACACGTCCTGTGCTCTTCTCTGTTATTATACCCCCTCCTCATACGCGTCCTGTGCTCTTCTCTCTATGTTATTATACCCCCTCCTCATACACGTCCTGTGCTCTTCTCTATATGTTATTATACCCCCTCCTCATATACGTCCTGTGCTCTTCTCTATATGTTATTATACCCCCTCCTCATATACGTCCTGTGCTCTTCTCTGTTATTATACCCCCTCCTCATACGCGTCCTGTGCTCTTCTCTATTATACCTCCCTCCTCATACGCGTCCTGTGCTCTTCTCTCTATGTTATTATACCCCCTCCTCATACACGTCCTGTGCTCTTCTCTGTTATTATACCCCCTCCTCATACGCGTCCTGTGCTCTTCTCTATTATTATACCCCCTCCTCATACACGTCCTGTGCTCTTCTCTATGTTATTATACCTCCCTCCTCATACTCGTCCTGTGCTCTTCTCTATATGTTATTATACCCCCTCCTCATACACGTCCTGTGCTCTTCTCTGTTATTATACCCCCCTTCTCATACTCGTCCTGTGCTCTTCTCTATATGTTATTATACCCCCTCCTCATAGGCGTCCTGTGCTCTTCTCTGTTATTATACCCCCCCCCCTCATACTCGTCCTGTGCTCTTCTGTTATTATACCCCCCTTCTCATATACGTCCTGTGCTATTCTCTGTTATTATACCCCCTCCTCATACACGTCCTGTGCTCTTCTCTATATGTTATTATACCCCCTCCTCATACACGTCCTGTGCTCTTCTCTATGTTATTATACCTCCCTCCTCATACGCGTCCTGTGCTCTTCTCTATATGTTATTATACCCCCTCCTCATACACGTCCTGTGCTCTTCTCTGTTATTATACCCCCCTCCTCATACACGTCCTGTGCTCTTCTCTATATGTTATTATACCCCCTCCTCATATACGTCCTGTGCTCTTCTCTATATGTTATTATACCCCCTCCTCATATACGTCCTGTGCTCTTCTCTATATGTTATTATACCTCCCTCCTCATACACGTCCTGTGCTCTTCTCTGTTATTATACCCCCTCCTCATACACGTCCTGTGCTCTTCTCTATATGTTATTCTACCCCCTCCTCATACACGTCCTGTGCTCTTCTCTATATGTTATTATACCTCCCTCCTCATACGCGTCCTGTGCTCTTCTCTATATGTTATTATACCCCCTCCTCATACACGTCCTGTGCTCTTCTCTATATGTTATTATACCTCCCTCCTCATACGCGTCCTGTGCTCTTCTCTATATGTTATTATACCCCCTCCTCATACACGTCCTGTGCTCTTCTCTGTTATTATACCCCCCTCCTCATACACGTCCTGTGCTCTTCTCTATATGTTATTATACCCCCTCCTCATATACGTCCTGTGCTCTTCTCTATATGTTATTATACCCCCTCCTCATATACGTCCTGTGCTCTTCTCTGTTATTATACCCCCTCCTCATATACGTCCTGTGCTCTTCTCTATATGTTATTATACCCCCTCCTCATACACGTCCTGTGCTCTTCTCTGTTATTATACCCCCTCCTCATACGCGTCCTGTGCTCTTCTCTATTATTATACCCCCTCCTCATACACGTCCTGTGCTCTTCTCTCTATGTTATTATACCCCCTCCTCATACACGTCCTGTGCTCTTCTCTGTTATTATACCCCCTCCTCATATACGTCCTGTGCTCTTCTCTATATGTTATTATACCCCCTCCTCATACACGTCCTGTGCTCTTCTCTATATGTTATTATACCCCCTCCTCATATACGTCCTGTGCTCTTCTCTATATGTTATTATACCCCCTCCTCATACACGTCCTGTGCTCTTCTCTATATGTTATTATACCTCCCTCCTCATACACGTCCTGTGCTCTTCTCTGTTATTATACCCCCCTCCTCATACACGTCCTGTGCTCTTCTCTATATGTTATTATACCCCCTCCTCATATACGTCCTGTGCTCTTCTCTATATGTTATTATACCCCCTCCTCATACACGTCCTGTGCTCTTCTCTATATGTTATTATACCTCCCTCCTCATACACGTCCTGTGCTCTTCTCTGTTATTATACCCCCTCCTCATACACGTCCTGTGCTCTTCTCTGTTATTATACCCCCTCCTCATATACGTCCTGTGCTCTTCTCTATATGTTATTATACCTCCCTCCTCATACACGTCCTGTGCTCTTCTCTGTTATTATACCCCCTCCTCATACACGTCCTGTGCTCTTCTCTATATGTTATTATACCCCCTCCTCATACACGTCCTGTGCTCTTCTCTATATGTTATTATACCTCCCTCCTCATACACGTCTTGTGCTCTTCTCTATTATCATACCCCCCTCCTCATACGCGTCCTGTGCTCTTCTCTGTTATTATACCCCCCCTCCTCATACACGTCCTGTGCTCTTCTCTGTTATTATACCCCCTCCTCATACGCGTCCTGTGCTCTTCTCTATTATTATACCCCCCTCCTCATACGCGTCCTGTGCTCTTCTCTGTTATTATACCCCCCTCCTCATACACGTCCTGTTCTCTTCTCTGTTATTATACCCCCTTCCTCATACGCGTCCTGTGCTCTTCTGTTATTATACCTCTCTCCTCATACACGTCCTGTGCTCTTCTCTGTTATTATACCCCCTCCTCATACACGTCCTGTGCTCTTCTCTATTATTATACCTCCCTCCTCATACACGTCCTGTGCTCTTCTCTATTATTATACCCCCCTCCTCATACACGTCCTGTTCTCTTCTCTATATGTTATTATACCCCCTCCTCATACACGTCCTGTGCTCTTCTCTATATGTTATACCCCCTCCTCATAGGCGTCCTGTGCTCTTCTCTCTATGTTATTATACCCCCTCCTCATACGCGTCCTGTGCTCTTCTCTGTTATTATACCCCCTCCTCATACTCGTCCTGTGCTCTTCTCTATATGTTATTATACCCCCTCCTCATACACGTCCTGTGCTCTTCTCTATATGTTATTATACCCCCTCCTCATACTCGTCCTGTGCTCTTCTCTATATGTTATTATACCCCCTCCTCATACGCGTCCTGTGCTCTTCTCTGTTATTATACCCCCTCCTCATACACGTCCTGTGCTCTTCTCTGTTATTATACCCCCTCCTCATACACGTCCTGTGCTCTTCTCTATATGTTATTATACCTCCCTCCTCATACACGTCCTGTGCTCTTCTCTATATGTTATTATACCCCCTCCTCATATACGTCCTGTGCTCTTCTCTATATGTTATTATACCCCCCTCCTCATACACGTCCTGTGCTCTTCTCTATATGTTATTATACCCCCCTCCTCATACACGTCCTGTGCTCTTCTCTATATGTTATTATACCCCCCTCCTCATACACGTCCTGTGCTCTTCTCTATATGTTATTATACTCCCTCCTCATACACGTCCTGTGCTCTTCTCTATATGTTATTATACCCCCTCCTCATACACGTCCTGTGCTCTTCTCTATATGTTATTATACTCCCTCCTCATACACATCCTGTGCTCTTCTCTGTTATTATACCCCCTCCTCATACACATCCTGTGCTCTTCTCTATTATTATACCCCCTTCCTCATACGCGTCCTGTGCTCTTCTCTGTTATTATACCCCCTCCTCATACGCGTCCTGTGCTCTTCTCTATTATTATACCCCCTCCTCATACGCGTCCTGTGCTCTTCTCTATTATTATACCCCATCCTCATACGCGTCCTGTGCTCTTCTCTGTTATTATACCCCCTCCTCATACGCGTCCTGTGCTCTTCTCTATTATTATACCCCCCTCCTCATACGCGTCCTGTGCTCTTCTCTATATGTTATTATACCCCCTCCTCATACACGTCCTGTGCTCTTCTCTATTATTATACCCCCCTCCTCATACACGTCCTGTGCTCTTCTCTATATGTTATTATACCCCCCTCCTCATACACGTCCTGTGCTCTTCTCTATATGTTATTATACCCCCTCCTCATACACGTCCTGTGCTCTTCTCTGTTATTATACCCCCTCCTCATACACGTCCTGTGCTCTTCTCTATATGTTATTATACCCCCTCCTCATACACGTCCTGTGCTCTTCTCTGTTATTATACCCCCTCCTCATACACGTCCTGTGCTCTTCTCTGTTATTATACCCCCTCCTCATACACGTCCTGTGCTCTTCTCTATATGTTATTATACCCCCCTCCTCATACACGTCCTGTGCTCTTCTCTGTT
Organism: Rhinoderma darwinii; assembly: GCF_050947455.1. NCBI lineage: Eukaryota > Metazoa > Chordata > Amphibia > Anura > Rhinodermatidae > Rhinoderma > Rhinoderma darwinii. Next base: position 28,551 of record NW_027463564.1, read on the forward strand.
ATTATACCCCCTCCTCATACACGTCCTGTGCTCTTCTCTATATGTTATTATACCCCCCTCCTCATACACGTCCTGTGCTCTTCTCTATTATTATACCTCCCTCCTCATACTCGTCCTGTGCTCTTCTCTATATGTTATTATACCTCCCTCCTCATACACGTCCTGTGCTCTTCTCTATATGTTATTATACCCCCTCCTCATACACGTCCTGTGCTCTTCTCTGTTATTATACCCCCTCCTCATACACGTCCTGTGCTCTTCTCTATATGTTATTATACCCCCTCCTCATACGCGTCCTGTGCTCTTCTCTATTATTATACCCCCCTCCTCATACGCGTCCTGTGCTCTTCTCTATATGTTATTATACCCCCTCCTCATACACGTCCTGTGCTCTTCTCTATTATTATACCCCCCTCCTCATACACGTCCTGTGCTCTTCTCTATATGTTATTATACCCCCCTCCTCATACACGTCCTGTGCTCTTCTCTATATGTTATTATACCCCCTCCTCATACACGTCCTGTGCTCTTCTGTATATGTTATTATACCCCCTCCTCATACACGTCCTGTGCTCTTCTCTATATGTTATTATACCCCCTCCTCATACGCGTCCTGTGCTCTTCTCTATATGTTATTATACCTCCCTCCTCATACACGAACTGTGCTCTTCTCTGTTATTATACCCCCTCCTCATACACGTCCTGTGCTCTTCTCTATATGTTATTATACCCCCTCCTCATACACGTCCTGTGCTCTTCTCTGTTATTATACCCCCTCCTCATACACGTCCTGTGCTCTTCTCTGTTATTATACCCCCTCCTCATACACGTCCTGTGCTCTTCTCTATATGTTATTATACCTCCCTCCTCATACACGTCCTGTGCTCTTCTCTATATGTTATTATACCCCCCTCCTCATACACGTCCTGTGCTCTTCTCTATATGTTATTATACCCCCTCCTCATACACGTCCTGTGCTCTTCTCTATATGTTATTATACCCCCTCCTCATATACGTCCTGTGCTCTTCTCTATATGTTATTATACCCACCTCCTCATACACGTCCTGTGCTCTTCTCTATATGTTATTATACCCCCTCCTCATACACGTCCTGTGCTCTTCTCTGTTATTATACCCCCTCCTCATACACGTCCTGTGCTCTTCTCTATATGTTATTATACCCCCTCCTCATACACGTCCTGTGCTCTTCTCTGTTATTATACCCCCTCCTCATACACGTCCTGTGCTCTTCTCTGTTATTATACCCCCTCCTCATACACGTCCTGTGCTCTTCTCTCTTATTATACCCCCTCCTCATACACGTCCTGTGCTCTTCTCTATATGTTATTATACCCCCTCCTCATACACGTCCTGTGCTCTTCTCTATATGTTATTATACCCCCCTCCTCATACATGTTGGGTGTTATTGTCTATATGTTATCATTGTAACCTCCTCCCCGGCTGTTTCCACAATCCATTGTTTTCTATGCTCGTGTTTTTAGATTTTGCGGTTTGTGATATAGCAGAGATGAAACTGCTGGAGAATTCTCGTTTTGAAGCTGTGAACTCTCAGCTGTGTGTGGAGATGGGGGATACACACATCATAGGCAGGTGAGTAGACTGATCGCCATCTGTATGAACGCTTGTTGCTCTGGTGTGATATAGTGCACAGAGGTTTTTCTGTTGGTGTGATTAGCCGGAGCTCCATCATTCCATGTGCCGCTACACTTTTATTATGCCATTTCCACTGATGGCTCCAAGACAGGAGTGGTAACTGACTGTAAAGATCAAAGGACGAGGAGCCAAGAGCAACTGTACAGATCCGAGACAGTAATCACTAACCATAGAGATCTGCGGAGGAGTCGTCCTCACCAACTGCAGTATAGAGATCTGTGGAGGACGACCCAACTACAGTGTACAGATGCGCAACGGAGGAGGAGTCATCACTAACCATAGAGATCAGAGGAGGAAGAGCCAACTGCAGTATACAGATCAGAGGAGGACGAGCCAGCTGCAGCATACAGATCAGAGGAGGACGAGCCAGCTGCAGCGTACAGATCAGAGGAGGACGAGCCAGCTGCAGCGTAAAGATCAGAGGAGGACGAGCCAGCTGCAGCGTACAGATCAGAGGAGGACGAGCCAGCTGCAGCGTACAGATCAGAGGAGGACGAGCCAGCTGCAGTGTACAGATCAGAGGAGGACGAGCCAGCTGCAGTATACAGATCAGAGGAGGACGAGCCAGCTGCAGTATACAGATCAGAGGAGGACGAGCCAGCTGCAGTATACAGATCAGAGGAGGACGAGCCAGCTGCAGTATACAGATCAGAGGAGGACGAGCCAGCTGCAGTATACAGATCAGAGGAGGACGAGCCAGCTGCAGTATACAGATCAGAGGAGGACGAGCCAGCTGCAGTATACAGATCAGAGGAGGACGAGCCAGCTGCAGTATACAGATCAGAGGAGGACGAGCCAGCTGCAGTATACAGATCAGAGGAGGACGAGCCAGCTGCAGTATACAGATCAGAGGAGGACGAGCCAGCTGCAGTATACAGATCAGAGAGGGAGAAGGGATTAATTTATTATTATGGAAGGCATAAGACTGTAACTGGTCGTATACCATGTAAAGCCAGGTCATACAGAGCTCGTGGTATAAGTGCCACCACTAATAACCATATTACAAGACCAGAGGAGGCAGAGGCCTAAGCATTGCATAGATGATTACATAATGGCCAAGAACACGGCTGCGAGGCTTCTGCATGGTTTTCTGATACCCCTTCTTGGCACTAGGGTCGAATAACTTCCAACCTCTGGGCAACAAACTAAAAATATTACAAGACCATTGAATTGTGAATTTGCTGCAGGAGGAAGTTTCTATCTGGATGAAATATTCCTAGGTAGATTATGGGATGTGTCCTGCTGCTATCAGGGCCAATCCTCATCCTCCCTGAGCCGTCTCCAGAAATAAACATCGGAGAGGCATCCGGCCTGGTCTGAACACCTGCTGGGCAAATTGTACTGAACTTCCCTGCCCGGGATCAGTGGTTCCTGTGTAATATCAGTCACGTCGCTGAGGAGGACATCACATATGACCTAATGCCAACTCTAGTGGAGTCTTTTTTTCCTTTTTCCTTGACGAAGGAGATGTTTGTACAGGGATCGTGGTGGCTCCCTTTGATCTTTGTTTTGTGTTGCAGGATGGAGAGCTATTCATGTAAGATGGCTGGGGATGACAAGCACATGTTCAAGCAGTTTTGCCAGGAAGGCCAACCACATGTGCTGGAAGCGCTGTCTCCTCCCCAGACGGGCGGCGTCAGTCCCAGCAGGTACGTGTGATTTGGTGGAGCAGCTCTATCAATGCTTGTCGTACATGTTCGGAGACCTACAGTCGTGGGGTGCCTTTAACCCATGTTGTTGAGCTCTTCAAGAGTAAAGGTGGCCATACATGGGGGGGAGAAATAAGCCGCTGCCAGTTACCTCATGGTGGCAAATGGCATCGGGTGTGTTCAAATCCAACATGCCTGAAATTTCTTTACCCCAAAATGTGCCGTCAGGAAGCCCCCAAACATATTTGATTGAAACTGATGCGATAGACTGAACTTTTGTTATTTGGGCACCTCCAAAGCTTGAGACGCAGGAACGTGGGGTCATGAATTTCTACAGCTCCGTCCTCGAGGTGGATTATTACGGCAGCTCCTGTGTCAGATGAATTTCCCTCCTGACGTTTCTCGCTGCCATATTACAAGTATTAGAACGGCTGCAGAGATTTCACGCCTTCGTCTTTTTTATCTCTTATTTGTGTCTCTCAGGCTGGGAAAGAGCCTTGGAGGAGATGAGGAGGGGCCGCTGAGCGATAAATGCAGCCGGAAGACCCTCTTCTATCTGATCGCCACTCTGAATGAGTCTTTTCGTCCGGACTATGACTTCAGCGCCGCACGAAGCCATGAGTTTAGCCGTGAGCCGAGTCTGAACTGGGTAAGAGTTCTGGAAGGTGACACTGTCCTCATAACATATATTACAGAGGCTGCAGGCAGGAGAGGGGTACAGGCTGCTGGAAGGTGAGGAGGAGACACTGTCCTCTAATAACATATATTACAGAGAGGCTGCAGGCAGGAGAGGGGGTACAGGCTGCTGGAAGGTGAGGAGGTGACACTGTCCTCTAATAACATATATTACACAGGCTGCAGGCAGGAGAGGGGTACAGGCTGCTGGAAGGTGAGGAGGAGACACTGTCCTCTAATAACATATATTACAGAGAGGCTGCAGGCAGGAGAGGGGGTACAGGCTGCTGGAAGGTGAGGAGGTGACACTGTCCTCTAATAACATATATTACAGAGGCTGCAGGCAGGAGAGGGGGTACAGGCTGCTGGAAGGTGAGGGGGTGACACTGTCCTCTAATAACATATATTACAGAGAGGCTGCAGGCAGGAGAGGGGGTACAGGCTGCTGGAAGGTGAGGAGGTGACACTGTCCTCTAATAACATATATTACAGAGGCTGCATGCAGGAGAGGGGGTACAGGCTGCTGGAAGGTGAGGAGGTGACACTGTCCTCTAATAACATATATTACTGAGGCTGCAGGCAGGAGAGGGGGTACAGGCTGCTGGAAGGTGAGGAGGTGACTCTGTCCTCTAATAACATATATTACAGAGGCTGCAGGCAGGAGAGGGGTACAGGCAGCTGGAAGGTGAGGAGGTGACACTGTCCTCTAATAACATATATTACTGAGGCTGCAGGCAGGAGAGGGGTACAGGCAGCTGGAAGGTGAGGAGGTGACACTGTCCTCTAATAACATATATTACAGAGGCTGCATGCAGGAGAGGGGGTACAGGCTGCTGGAAGGTGAGGAGGTGACACTGTCCTCTAATAACATATTACAGAGGCTGCAGGCAGGAGAGGGGTACAGGCTGCTGGAAGGTGAGGAGGAGACACTGTCCTCTAATAACATATATTACAGAGAGGCTGCAGGCAGGAGAGGGGGTACAGGCTGCTGGAAGGTGAGGAGGTGACACTGTCCTCTAATAACATATATTACAGAGGCTGCAGGCAGGAGAGGGGGTACAGGCTGCTGGAAGGTGAGGGGGTGACACTGTCCTCTAATAACATATATTACAGAGAGGCTGCAGGCAGGAGAGGGGGTACAGGCTGCTGGAAGGTGAGGAGGTGACACTGTCCTCTAATAACATATATTACAGAGGCTGCATGCAGGAGAGGGGGTACAGGCTGCTGGAAGGTGAGGAGGTGACACTGTCCTCTAATAACATATATTACTGAGGCTGCAGGCAGGAGAGGGGGTACAGGCTGCTGGAAGGTGAGGAGGTGACTCTGTCCTCTAATAACATATATTACAGAGGCTGCAGGCAGGAGAGGGGTACAGGCAGCTGGAAGGTGAGGAGGTGACACTGTCCTCTAATAACATATATTACTGAGGCTGCAGGCAGGAGAGGGGTACAGGCAGCTGGAAGGTGAGGAGGTGACACTGTCCTCTAATAACATATATTACAGAGGCTGCAGGCAGGAGAGGGGTACAGGCTGCTGGAAGGTGAGGAGGTGACACTGTCCTCTAATAACATATATTACAGAGGCTGCAGGCAGGAGAGGGGGTACAGACTGCTGGAAGGTGAGGAGGGGACACTGTCCTCTAATAACATATATTACAGAGGCTGCAGGCAGGAGAGGGGGTACAGGCTGCTGGAAGGTGAGGAGGTGACACTGTCCTCTAATAACATATATTACAGAGGCTGCAGGCAGGAGAGGGGTACAGGCTGCTGGAAGGGGAGGGGGTGACACTGTCCTCTAATAACATATATTACAGAGGCTGCAGGCAGGAGAGGGGGTACAGGCTGCTGGAAGGTGAGGAGGTGACACTGTCCTCTAATAACATATATTACAGAGAGGCTGCAGGCAGGAGAGGGGGTACAGGCTGCTGGAAGGTGAGGGGGTGACACTGTCCTCTAATAACATATATTACAGAGAGGCTGCAGGCAGGAGAGGGGGTACAGGCTGCTGGAAGGTGAGGAGGTGACACTGTCCTCTAATAACATATATTACAGAGGCTGCAGGCAGGAGAGGGGGTACAGGCTGCTGGAAGGTGAGGAGGTGACACTGTCCTCTAATAACATATATTACAGAGAGGCTGCAGGCAGGAGAGGGGTACAGGCTGCTGGAAGGTGAGGGGGTGACACTGTCCTGTAATAACATATATTACAGAGGCTGCAGGCAGGAGAGGGGGTACAGGCTGCTGGAAGGTGAGGAGGGGACACTGTCCTCTAATAACATATATTACAGAGGCTGCAGGCAGGAGAGGGGGTACAGGCTGCTGGAAGGTGAGGAGGTGACACTGTCCTGTAATAACATATTACAGAGGCTGCAGGCAGGAGAGGGGTACAGGCTGCTGGAAGGTGAGGAGGTGACACTGTCCTCTAATAACCTATATTACAGAGGCTGCAGGCAGGAGAGGGGGTACAGGCTGCTGGAAGGTGAGGAGGTGACACTGTCCTCTAATAACCTATATTACAGAGGCTGCAGGCAGGAGAGGGGGTACAGGCTGCTGGAAGGTGAGGAGGTGACACTGTCCTCTAATAACATATATTACAGAGGCTGCAGGCAGGAGAGGGGGTACAGGCTGCTGGAAGGTGAGGAGGTGACACTGTCCTCTAATAACATATATTACAGAGGCTGCAGGCAGGAGAGGGGGTACAGGCTGCTGGAAGGTGAGGAGGTGACACTGTCCTCTAATAACATATATTACAGAGGCTGCAGGCAGGAGAGGGGGTACAGGCTGCTGGAAGGTGAGGGGGTGACACTGTCCTCTAATAACATATATTACAGAGAGGCTGCAGTCAGGAGAGGGGGTACAGGCTGCTGGAAGGTGAGGGGGTGACACTGTCCTCTAATAACATATATTACAGAGGCTGCAGGCAGGAGAGGGGGTACAGGCTGCTGGAAGGTGAGGAGGTGACACTGTCCTCTAATAACATATATTACAGAGGCTGCAGGCAGGAGAGGGGGTACAGGCTGCTGGAAGGTGAGGAGGTGACACTGTCCTCTAATAACATATATTACAGAGGCTGCAGGCAGGAGAGGGGGTACAGGCTGCTGGAAGGTGAGGAGGGGACACTGTCCTCTAATAACATATATTACAGAGAGGCTGCAGGCAGGAGAGGGGGTACAGGCTGCTGGAAGGTGAGGAGGTGACACTGTCCTCTAATAACATATATTACAGAGGCTGCAGGCAGGAGAGGGGTACAGACTGCTGGAAGGTGAGGAGGGGACACTGCCCTCTAATAACATATATTACAGAGGCTGCAGGCAGGAGAGGGGTACAGGCTGCTGGAAGGTGAGGAGGTGACACTGTCCTCTAATAACATATATTACAGAGGCTGCAGGCAGGAGAGGGGGTACAGGCTGCTGGAAGGTGAGGAGGTGACACTGTCCTCTAATAACATATATTACAGAGGCTGCAGGCAGGAGAGGGGGTACAGGCTGCTGGAAGGTGAGGAGGAGACACTGTCCTCTAATAACATATATTACAGAGGCTGCAGGCAGGAGAGGGGGTACAGGCTGCTGGAAGGTGAGGAGGTGACACTGTCCTCTAATAACATATATTACAGAGGCTGCAGGCAGGAGAGGGGGTACAGGCTGCTGGAGGGTGAGGAGGTGACACTGTCCTCTAATAACATATATTACAGAGGCTGCAGGCAGGAGAGGGGGTACAGGCTGCTGGAAGGTGAGGAGATGACACTGTCCTCTAATAACATATATTACAGAGGCTGCAGGCAGGAGGGGGGTACAGGCTGCTGGAAGGTGAGGAGGTGACACTGTCCTCTAATAACATATATTACAGAGGCTGCAGGCAGGAGAGGGGGTACAGGCTGCTGGAAGGTGAGGAGGTGACACTGTCCTCTAATAACATATATTACAGAGAGGCTGCAGTCAGGAGAGGGGGTACAGGCTGCTGGAAGGTGAGGAGGTGACACTGTCCTCTAATAACATATATTACAGAGGCTGCAGGCAGGAGAGGGGGTACAGGCTGCTGGAAGGTGAGGAGGTGACACTGTCCTCTAATAACATATATTACAGAGGCTGCAGGCAGGAGAGGGGGTACAGGCTGCTGGAAGGTGAGGAGGTGACACTGTCCTCTAATAACATATATTACAGAGGCTGCAGGCAGGAGAGGGGTACAGGCTGCTGGAAGGTGAGGGGGTGACACTGTCCTCTAATAACATATATTACAGAGGCTGCAGGCAGGAGAGGGGTACAGGCTGCTGGAAGGTGAGGAGGTGACGCTGTCCTCTAATAACATATATTACAGAGGCTGCAGGCAGGAGAGGGGTACAGGCTGCTGGGAGGTGAGGAGATGACACTGTCCTCTAATAACATATATTACAGGGGCTGCAGGCAGGAGAGGGGGTACAGGCTGCTGGAAGGTGAGGAGGTGACACTGTCCTCTAATAACATATATTACAGAGGCTGCAGGCAGGAGAGGGGTACAGGCTGCTGGAAGGTGAGGAGGTGACACTGTCCTCTAATAACATATATTACAGAGAGGCTGCAGGCAGGAGAGGGGGTACAGGCTGCTGGAAGGTGAGGAGGTGACACTGTCCTCTAATAACATATATTACAGAGGCTGCAGGCAGGAGAGGGGGTACAGGCTGCTGGAAGGTGAGGGGGTGACACTGTCCTCTAATAACATATATTACAGAGGCTGCAGGCAGGAGAGGGGGTACAGGCTGCTGGAAGGTGAGGAGGGGACACTGTCCTCTAATAACATATATTACAGAGGCTGCAGGCAGGAGAGGGGTACAGGCTGCTGGAAGGTGAGGAGGTGACACTGTCCTCTAATAACATATATTACAGAGGCTGCAGGCAGGAGAGGGGTACAGGCTGCTGGAAGGTGAGGAGATGACACTGTCCTCTAATAACATATATTACAGAGGCTGCAGGCAGGAGAGGGGTACAGGCTGCTGGAAGGTGAGGAGGTGACACTGTCCTCTAATAACATATATTACAGAGAGGCTGCAGGCAGGAGAGGGGGTACAGGCTGCTGGAAGGTGAGGAGGTGACACTGTCCTCTAATAACATATATTACAGAGGCTGCAGGCAGGAGAGGGGTACAGGCTGCTGGAAGGTGAGGAGGTGACACTGTCCTCTAATAACATATATTACAGAGGCTGCAGGCAGGAGAGGGGGTACAGGCTGCTGGAAGGTGAGGAGGTGACACTGTCCTCTAATAACATATATTACAGAGAGGCTGCAGGCAGGAGAGGGGGTACAGGCTGCTGGAAGGTGAGGAGATGACACTGTCCTCTAATAACATATATTACAGAGAGGCTGCAGGCAGGAGAGGGGGTACAGGCTGCTGGAAGGTGAGGAGGTGACACTGTCCTCTAATAACATATATTACAGAGGCTGCAGGCAGGAGAGGGGTACAGGCTACTGGAAGGTGAGGAGGTGACACTGTCCTCTAATAACATATATTACAGAGGCTGCAGGCAGGAGAGGGGTACAGGCTGCTGGAAGGTGAGGGGGTCACACTGTCCTCTAATAACATATATTACAGAGGCTGCAGGCAGGAGAGGGGGTACAGGCTGCTGGAAGGTGAGGAGGTGACACTGTCCTCTAATAACATATATTACAGAGGCTGCAGGCAGGAGAGGGGGTACAGGCTGCTGGAAGGTGAGGAGGTGACACTGTCCTCTAATAACATATATTACAGAGGCTGCAGGCAGGAGAGGGGTACAGGCTGCTGGAAGGGGAGGAGGTGACACTGTCCTCTAATAACATATATTACAGAGGCTGCAGGCAGGAGAGGGGGTACAGGCTGCTGGAAGGTGAGGAGGTGACACTGTCCTCTAATAACATATATTACAGAGGCTGCAGGCAGGAGAGGGGGTACAGGCTGCTGGAAGGTGAGGGGGTGACACTGTCCTCTAATAACATATATTACAGAGGCTGCAGGCAGGAGAGGGGGTACAGGCTGCTGGAAGGTGAGGAGGTGACACTGTCCTCTAATAACATATATTACAGAGGCTGCAGGCAGGAGAGGGGGTACAGGCTGCTGGAAGGATAGGAGGTGACACTGTCCTCTAATAACATATATTACAGAGAGGCTGCAGGCAGGAGAGGGGTACAGGCTGCTGGAAGGTGTGGAGGTGACACTGTCCTCTAATAACATATATTACAGAGAGGCTGCAGGCAGGAGAGGAGGTACAGACTGCTGGAAGGTGAGGAGGTGACACTGGCCTCTAATAACATATATTACAGAGGCTGCAGGCAGGAGAGGGGTACAGGCTGCTGGAAGGTGAGGGGGTGACACTGTCCTCTAATAACATATATTACAGAGGCTGCAGGCAGGAGAGGGGTACAGGCTGCTGGAAGGTGAGGAGGTGACACTGTCCTCTAATAACATATATTACAGAGGCTGCAGGCAGGAGAGGGGGTACAGGCTGCTGGAAGGTGAGGAGATGACACTGTCCTCTAATAACATATATTACAGAGGCTGCAGGCAGGAGAGGGGGTACAGGCTGCTGGAAGGTGAGGAGGTGACACTGTCCTCTAATAACATATATTACAGAGAGGCTGCAGGCAGGAGAGGGGGTACAGGCTGCTGGAAGGTGAGGGGGTGACACTGTCCTCTAATAACATATATTACAGAGGCTGCAGGCAGGAGAGGGGTACAGGCTGCTGGAAGGTGAGGAGGTGACACTGTCCTCTAATAACATATATTACAGAGGCTGCAGGCAGGAGAGGGGGTACAGGCTGCTGGAAGGTGAGGAGGTGACACTGTCCTCTAATAACATATATTACAGAGGCTGCAGGCAGGAGAGGGGGTACAGACTGCTGGAAGGTGAGGGGGTGACACTGTCCTCTAATAACATATATTACAGAGGCTGCAGGCAGGAGAGGGGTACAGGCTGCTGGAAGGTGAGGAGGTGACACTGTCCTCTAATAACATATATTACAGAGGCTGCAGGCAGGAGAGGGGGTACAGGCTGCTGGAAGGTGAGGGGGTGACACTGTCCTCTAATAACATATATTACAGAGGCTGCAGGCAGGAGAGGGGGTACAGGCTGCTGGAAGGTGAGGAGGTGACACTGTCCTCTAATAACATATATTACAGAGGCTGCAGGCAGGAGAGGGGGTACAGGCTGCTGGAAGGTGAGGAGGTGACACTGTCCTCTAATAACATATATTACAGAGGCTGCAGGCAGGAGAGGGGTACAGGCTGCTGGAAGGTGAGGAGGTGACACTGTCCTCTAATAACATATATTACAGAGAGGCTGCAGGCAGGAGAGGGGTACAGGCTGCTGGAAGGTGAGGAGGTGACACTGTCCTCTAATAACATATATTACAGAGGCTGCAGGCAGGAGAGGGGGTACAGGCTGCTGGAAGGTGAGGGGGTGACACTGTCCTCTAATAACATATATTACAGAGAGGCTGCAGGCAGGAGAGGGGGTACAGGCTGCTGGAAGGTGAGGAGGTGACACTGTCCTCTAATAACATATATTACAGAGGCTGCAGGCAGGAGAGGGGTACAGGCTGCTGGAAGGTGAGGAGGTGACACTGTCCTCTAATAACATATATTACAGAGGCTGCAGGCAGGAGAGGGGTACAGGCTGCTGGAAGGTGAGGGGGTGACACTGTCCTCTAATAACATATATTACAGAGAGGCTGCAGGCAGGAGAGGAGGTACAGGCTGCTGGAAGGTGAGGAGGTGACACTGTCCTCTAATAACATATATTACAGAGGCTGCAGGCAGGAGAGGGGTACAGGCTGCTGGAAGGTGAGGAGGTGACACTGTCCTCTAATAACATATATTACAGAGGCTGCAGGCAGGAGAGGGGTACAGGCTGCTGGAAGGTGAGGAGATGACACTGTCCTCTAATAACATATATTACAGAGGCTGCAGGCAGGAGAGGGGGTACAGGCTGCTGGAAGGTGAGGAGGTGACACTGTCCTCTAATAACATATATTACAGAGGCTGCAGGCAGGAGGGGGGTACAGGCTGCTGGAAGGTGAGGAGGTGACACTGTCCTCTAATAACATATATTACAGAGGCTGCAGGCAGGAGGGGGGTACAGGCTGCTGGAAGGTGAGGAGGTGACACTGTCCTCTAATAACATATATTACAGAGGCTGCAGGCAGGAGGGGGGTACAGGCTGCTGGAAGGTGAGGAGGTGACACTGTCCTCTAATAACATATATTACAGAGGCTGCAGGCAGGAGAGGGGGTACAGGCTGCTGGAAGGTGAGGAGGTGACACTGTCCTCTAATAACATATATTACAGAGGCTGCAGGCAGGAGAGGGGGGTACAGGCTGCTGGAAGGTGAGGAGGTGACACTGTCCTCTAATAACATATATTACAGAGGCTGCAGGCAGGAGAGGGGTACAGGCTGCTGGAAGGTGAGGAGGTGACACTGTCCTCTAATAACATATATTACAGAGGCTGCAGGCAGGAGAGGGGGTACAGGCTGCTGGAAGGTGAGGAGGTGACACTGTCCTCTAATAACATATATTACAGAGGCTGCAGGCAGGAGGGGGGTACAGGCTGCTGGAAGGTGAGGAGGTGACACTGTCCTCTAATAACATATATTACAGAGGCTGCAGGCAGGAGAGGGGTACAGGCTGCTGGAAGGTGAGGAGGTGACACTGTCCTCTAATAACATATATTACAGAGGCTGCAGGCAGGAGAGGGGGTACAGGCTGCTGGAAGGTGAGGAGGTGACACTGTCCTCTAATAACATATATTACAGAGGCTGCAGGCAGGAGAGGGGGTACAGGCTGCTGGGAGGTGAGGTGACACTGTCCTCTAATAACATATATTACAGAGGCTGCAGGCAGGAGAGGGGGTACAGGCTGCTGGAAGGTGAGGGGGTGACACTGTCCTCTAATAACATATATTACAGAGGCTGCAGGCAGGAGAGGGGGTACAGGCTGCTGGAAGGTGAGGGGGTGACACTGTCCTCTAATAACATATATTACAGAGGCTACAGGCAGGAGAGGGGTACAGGCTGCTGGAAGGTGAGGAGATGACACTGTCCTCTAATAACATATATTACAGAGGCTGCAGGCAGGAGAGGGGTACAGGCTGCTGGAAGGTGAGGAGGGGACACTGTCCTCTAATAACATATATTACAGAGAGGCTGCAGGCAGGAGAGGGGGTACAGGCTGCTGGAAGGTGAGGAGGTGACACTGCCCTCTAATAACATATATTACAGAGGCTGCAGGCAGGAGAGGGGTACAGGCTGCTGGAAGGTGAGGGGGTGACACTGTCCTCTAATAACATATATTACAGAGAGGCTGCAGGCAGGAGAGGGGGTACAGGCTGCTGGAAGTTGAGGGGGTGACACTGCCCTCTAATAACATATATTACAGAGGCTGCAGGCAGGAGAGGGGTACAGGCTGCTGGAAGGGGAGGAGGTGACACTGTCCTCTAATAACATATATTACAGAGGCTGCAGGCAGGAGAGGGGTACAGGCTGCTGGAAGGTGAGGAGGTGACACTGTCCTCTAATAACATATATTACAGAGGCTGCAGGCAGGAGGGGGGTACAGGCTGCTGGAAGGTGAGGAGGTGACACTGTCCTCTAATAACATATATTACAGAGGCTGCAGGCAGGAGAGGGGGTACAGGCTGCTGGAAGGTGAGGAGGTGACACTGTCCTCTAATAACATATATTACAGAGGCTGCAGGCAGGAGAGGGGTACAGGCTGCTGGAAGGTGAGGAGGTGACACTGTCCTCTAATAACATATATTACAGAGGCTGCAGGCAGGAGAGGGGTACAGGCTGCTGGAAGGTGAGGAGGTGACACTGTCCTCTAATAACATATATTACAGAGGCTGCAGGCAGGAGAGGGGGTACAGGCTGCTGGAAGGTGAGGGGGTGACACTGTCCTCTAATAACATATATTACAGAGGCTGCAGGCAGGAGAGGGGGTACAGGCTGCTGGAAGGTGAGGGGGTGACACTGTCCTCTAATAACATATATTACAGAGGCTGCAGGCAGGAGAGGGGGTACAGGCTGCTGGAAGGTGAGGAGGTGACACTGTCCTCTAATAACATATATTACAGAGAGGCTGCAGGCAGGAGAGGGGGTACAGGCTGCTGGAAGGTGAGGGGGTGACACTGTCCTCTAATAACATATATTACAGAGAGGCTGCAGGCAGGAGAGGGGGTACAGGCTGCTGGAAGGTGAGGGGGTGACACTGTCCTCTAATAACATATATTACAGAGGCTGCAGACAGGAGAGGGGTACAGGCTGCTGGAAGGTGAGGAGGTGACACTGTCCTCTAATAACATATATTACAGAGGCTGCAGGCAGGAGAGGGGGTACAGGCTGCTGGAAGGTGAGGAGGTGACACTGTCCTCTAATAACATATATTACAGAGGCTGCAGGCAGGAGAGGGGTACAGGCTGCTGGAAGGTGAGGAGGTGACACTGTCCTCTAATAACATATATTACAGAGGCTGCAGGCAGGAGAGGGGGTACAGGCTGCTGGAAGGTGAGGGGGTGACACTGTCCTCTAATAACATATATTACAGAGGCTGCAGGCAGGAGAGGGGGTACAGGCTGCTGGAAGGTGAGGAGATGACACTGTCCTCTAATAACATATATTACAGAGGCTGCAGGCAGGAGAGGGGTACAGGCTGCTGGAAGGTGAGGAGGTGACACTGTCCTCTAATAACATATATTACAGAGGCTGCAGGCAGGAGAGGGGGTACAGGCTGCTGGAAGGTGAGGGGGTGACACTGTCCTCTAATAACATATATTACAGAGGCTGCAGGCAGGAGAGGGGGTACAGGCTGCTGGAAGGTGAGGAGATGACACTGTCCTCTAATAACATATATTACAGAGGCTGCAGGCAGGAGAGGGGTACAGGCTGCTGGAAGGTGAGGAGGTGACACTGTCCTCTAATAACATATATTACAGAGAGGCTGCAGGCAGGAGGGGGGGTACAGGCTGCTGGAAGGTGAGTAGGTGACACTGTCCTCTAATAACATATATTACAGAGGCTGCAGGCAGGAGGGGGGTACAGGCTGCTGGAAGGTGAGGAGGTGACACTGTCCTCTAATAACATATATTACAGAGAGGCTGCAGGCAGGAGAGGGGGTACAGGCTGCTGGAAGGTGAGGGGGTGACACTGTCCTCTAATAACATATATTACAGAGAGGCTGCAGGCAGGAGAGGGGTACAGGCTGCTGGAAGGTGAGGAGGTGACACTGTCCTCTAATAACATATATTACAGAGGCTGCAGGCAGGAGAGGGGTACAGGCTGCTGGAAGGTGAGGAGGTGACACTGTCCTCTAATAACATATATTACAGAGGCTGCAGGCAGGAGAGGGGGTACAGGCTGCTGGAAGGTGAGGAGGTGACACTGTCCTCTAATAACATATATTACAGAGAAGCTGCAGGCAGGAGAGGGGTACAGACTGCTGGAAGGTGAGGAGGTGACACTGTGCTCTAATAACATATATTACAGAGGCTGCAGGCAGGAGAGGGGGTACAGGCTGCTGGAAGGTGAGGGGGTGACACTGTCCTCTAATAACATATATTACAGAGGCTGCAGGCAGGAGAGGGGGTACAGGCTGCTGGAAGGTGAGGGGGTGACACTGTCCTCTAATAACATATATTACAGAGGCTGCAGGCAGGAGAGGGGGTACAGGCTGCTGGAAGGTGAGGGGGTGACACTGTCCTCTAATAACATATATTACAGAGGCTGCAGGCAGGAGAGGGGGTACAGGCTGCTGGAAGGTGAGGGGGTGACACTGTCCTCTAATAACATATATTACAGAGGCTGCAGGCAGGAGAGGGGTACAGGCTGCTGGAAGGTGAGGAGGTGACACTGTCCTCTAATAACATATATTACAGAGGCTGCAGGCAGGAGAGGGGTACAGGCTGCTGGAAGGTGAGGAGGTGACACTGTCCTCTAATAACATATATTACAGAGGCTGCAGGCAGGAGAGGGGTACAGGCTGCTGGAAGGTGAGGGGGTGACACTGTCCTCTAATAACATATATTACAGAGGCTGCAGGCAGGAGAGGGGGTACAGGCTGCTGGAAGGTGAGGAGGTGACACTGTCCTCTAATAACATATATTACAGAGGCTGCAGGCAGGAGAGGGGTACAGGCTGCTGGAAGGTGAGGAGGTGACACTGTCCTCTAATAACATATATTACAGAGGGGCTGCAGGCAGGAGAGGAGTACAGGCTGCTGGAAGGTGAGGGGGTGACACTGCCCTCTAATAACATATATTACAGAGGCTGCAGGCAGGAGAGGGGTACAGGCTGCTGGAAGGTGAGGAGGTGACACTGTCCTCTAATAACATATATTACAGAGGCTGCAGGCAGGAGAGGGGTACAGGCTGCTGGAAGGTGAGGAGGTCACACTGTCCTCTAATAACATATATTACAGAGGCTGCAGGCAGGAGAGGGGGTACAGGCTGCTGGAAGGTGAGGAGGTGACACTGTCCTCTAATGACATATATTACAGAGGCTGCGGGCAGGAGAGGGGTACAGGCTGCTGGAAGGTGAGGAGGTGACACTGTCCTCTAATAACATATATTACAGAGGCTGCAGGCAGGAGAGGGGGTACAGGCTGCTGGAAGGTGAGGGGGTGACACTGTCCTCTAATAACATATATTACAGAGGCTGCAGGCAGGAGAGGGGGTACAGGCTGCTGGAAGGTGAGGAGGTGACACTGTCCTCTAATAACATATATTACAGAGGCTGCGGGCAGGAGAGGGGTACAGGCTGCTGGAAGGTGAGGAGGTGACACTGTCCTCTAATAACATATATTACAGAGGCTGCAGGCAGGAGAGGGGGTACAGGCTGCTGGAAGGTGAGGAGGTGACACTGTCCTCTAATAACATATATTACAGAGAGGCTGCAGGCAGGAGAGGGGTACAGACTGCTGGAAGGTGAGGAGGTGACACTGTCCTCTAATAACATATATTACAGAGAGGCTGCAGGCAGGAGAGGGGGTACAGGCTGCTGGAAGGTGAGGAGGTGACACTGTCCTCTAATAACATATATTACAGAGAGGCTGCAGGCAGGAGAGGGGTACAGACTGCTGGAAGGTGAGGAGGTGACACTGTCCTCTAATAACATATATTACAGAGGCTGCAGGCAGGAGAGGGGGTACAGGCTGCTGGAAGGTGAGGAGGTGACACTGTCCTCTAATAACATATATTACAGAGAGGCTGCAGGCAGGAGAGGGGTACAGGCTGCTGGAAGGTGAGGAGGTGACACTGTCCTCTAATAACATATATTACAGAGAGGCTGCAGGCAGGAGAGGGGTACAGGCTGCTGGAAGGTGAGGAGGTGACACTGTCCTCTAATAACATATATTACAGAGGCTGCAGGCAGGAGAGGGGTACAGGCTGCTGGAAGGTGAGGAGGTGACACTGTCCTCTAATAACATATATTACAGAGGCTGCAGGCAGGAGAGGGGGTACAGGCTGCTGGAAGGTGAGGAGGTGACACTGTCCTCTAATAACATATATTACAGAGGCTGCAGGCAGGAGAGGGGGTACAGGCTGCTGGAAGGTGAGGAGGTGACACTGTCCTCTAATAACATATATTACAGAGGCTGCAGGCAGGAGAGGGGGTACAGGCTGCTGGAAGGTGAGGAGGTGACACTGTCCTCTAATAACATATATTACAGAGAGGCTGCAGGCAGGAGAGGGGTACAGGCTGCTGGAAGGTGAGGAGGTGACACTGTCCTCTAATAACATATATTACAGAGGCTGCAGGCAGGAGAGGGGTACAGGCTGCTGGAAGGTGAGGAGGTGACACTGTCCTCTAATAACATATATTACAGAGAGGCTGCAGGCAGGAGAGGGGTACAGGCTGCTGGAAGGTGAGGGGGTGACACTCTCCTCTAATAACATATATTACAGAGGCTGCAGGCAGGAGAGGGGGTACAGGCTGCTGGAAGGTGAGGAGATGACACTGTCCTCTAATAACATATATTACAGAGGCTGCAGGCAGGAGAGGGGGTACAGGCTGCTGGAAGGTGAGGAGATGACACTGTCCTCTAATAACATATATTACAGAGGCTGCAGGCAGGAGAGGGGTACAGACTGCTGGAAGGTGGGGAGATGACACTGTCCTCTAATATATATTACAGAGGCTGCAGGCAGGAGAGGGGTACAGGCTGCTGGAAGGTGAGGAGGTGACACTGTCCTCTAATAACATATATTACAGAGGCTGCAGGCAGGAGAGGGGGTACAGGCTGCTGGAAGGTGAGGAGGTGACACTGTCCTCTAATAACATATATTACAGAGGCTGCAGGCAGGAGAGGGGGTACAGGCTGCTGGAAGGTGAGGAGGGGACACTGCCCTCTAATAACATATATTACAGAGGCTGCAGGCAGGAGAGGGGGTACAGGCTGCTGGAAGGTGAGGAGGTGACACTGTCCTCTAATAACATATATTACAGAGGCTGCAGGCAGGAGAGGGGGTACAGGCTGCTGGAAGGTGAGGGGGTGACACTGTCCTCTAATAACATATATTACAGAGGCTGCAGGCAGGAGAGGGGGTACAGGCTGCTGGAAGGTGAGGAGGTGACACTGTCCTCTAATAACATATATTACAGAGGCTGCAGGCAGGAGAGGGGGTACAGGCTGCTGGAAGGTGAGGAGGTGACACTGTCCTCTAATAACATATATTACAGAGAGGCTGCAGGCAGGAGAGGGGGTACAGGCTGCTGGAAGGTGAGGAGGTGACACTGTCCTCTAATAACATATATTACAGAGAGGCTGCAGGCAGGAGAGGGGGTACAGGCTGCTGGAAGGTGAGGGGGTGACACTGTCCTCTAATAACATATATTACAGAGAGGCTGCAGGCAGGAGAGGGGGTACAGGCTGCTGTAAGGTGAGGAGGTGACACTGTCCTCTAATAACATATATTACAGAGAGGCTGCAGGCAGGAGAGGGGGTACAGGCTGCTGGAAGGTGAGGAGGTGACACTGTCCTCTAATAACATATATTACAGAGGCTGCAGGCAGGAGAGGGGGTACAGGCTGCTGGAAGGTGAGGGGGTGACACTGTCCTCTAATAACATATATTACAGAGGCTGCAGGCAGGAGGGGGGTACAGGCTGCTGGAGGGTGAGGAGGTGACACTGTCCTCTAATAACATATATTACAGAGGCTGCAGGCAGGAGAGGGGGTACAGGCTGCTGGAAGGTGAGGAGGGGACACTGTCCTCTAATAACATATATTACAGAGGCTGCAGGCAGGAGAGGGGTACAGGCTGCTGGAAGGTGAGGAGGGGACACTGTCCTCTAATAACATATTACAGAGAGGCTGCAGGCAGGAGAGGGGGTACAGGCTGCTGGAAGGTGAGGAGGTGACACTGTCCTCTAATAACATATATTACAGAGGCTGCAGGCAGGAGAGGGGGTACAGGCTGCTGTAAGGTGAGGAGGTGACACTGTCCTCTAATAACATATATTACAGAGGCTGCAGGCAGGAGAGGGGTACAGACTGCTGGAAGGTGAGGGGGTGACACTGTCCTCTAATAACATATATTACAGAGGCTGCAGGCAGGAGAGGGGGTACAGGCTGCTGGAAGGTGAGGAGGTGACACTGTCCTCTAATAACATATATTACAGAGGCTGCAGGCAGGAGAGGGGGTACAGGCTGCTGGAAGGTGAGGGGGTGACACTGTCCTCTAATAACATATATTACAGAGGCTGCAGGCAGGAGAGGGGGTACAGGCTGCTGGAAGGTGAGGAGGTGACACTGTCCTCTAATAACATATATTACAGAGAGGCTGCAGGCAGGAGAGGGGGTACAGGCTGCTGGAAGGTGAGGGGGTGACACTGTCCTCTAATAACATATATTACAGAGAGGCTGCAGGCAGGAGAGGGGGTACAGGCTGCTGGAAGGTGAGGAGGTGACACTGTCCTCTAATAACATATATTACAGAGGCTGCAGGCAGGAGAGGGGGTACAGGCTGCTGGAAGGTGAGGAGGTGACACTGTCCTCTAATAACATATATTACAGAGAGGCTGCAGGCAGGAGAGGGGTACAGGCTGCTGGAAGGTGAGGAGGGGACACTGTCCTCTAATAACATATATTACAGAGGCTGCAGGCAGGAGAGGGGTACAGGCTGCTGGAAGGTGAGGAGGTGACACTGTCCTCTAATAACATATATTACAGAGGCTGCAGGCAGGAGAGGGGGTACAGGCTGCTGGAAGGTGAGGGGGTGACACTGTCCTCTAATAACATATATTACAGAGGCTGCAGGCAGGAGAGGGGGTACAGGCTGCTGGAAGGTGAGGAGATGACACTGTCCTCTAATAACATATATTACAGAGGCTGCAGGCAGGAGAGGGGGTACAGGCTGCTGGAAGGTGAGGAGGTGACACTGTCCTCTAATAACATATATTACAGAGGCTGCAGGCAGGAGAGGGGTACAGGCTGCTGGAAGGTGAGGGGGTGACACTGTCCTCTAATAACATATATTACAGAGGCTGCAGGCAGGAGGGGGGTACAGGCTGCTGGAAGGTGAGGAGGTGACACTGTCCTCTAATAACATATATTACAGAGGCTGCAGGCAGGAGAGGGGTACAGGCTGCTGGAAGGTGAGGGGGTGACACTGTCCTCTAATAACATATATTACAGAGGCTGCAGGCAGGAGAGGGGGTACAGACTGCTGGAAGGTGAGGAGGTGACACTGTCCTCTAATAACATATATTACAGAGGCTGCAGGCAGGAGAGGAGTACAGGCTGCTGGAAGGTGAGGGGGTGACACTGTCCTCTAATAACATATATTACAGAGGCTGCAGGCAGGAGAGGGGTACAGGCTGCTGGAAGGTGAGGAGGTGACACTGTCCTCTAATAACATATATTACAGAGAGGCTGCAGGCAGGAGAGGGGGTACAGGCTGCTGGAAGATGAGGAGGTGACACTGTCCTCTAATAACATATATTACAGAGGCTGCAGGCAGGAGAGGGGGTACAGGCTGCAGGCAGGAGAGGGGTACAGGCTGCTGGAAGGTGAGGAGGTGACACTGTCCTCTAATAACATATATTACAGAGGCTGCAGGCAGGAGGGGGGTACAGGCTGCTGGAAGGTGAGGAGGGGACACTGTCCTCTAATAACATATATTACAGAGGCTGCAGGCAGGAGAGGGGGTACAGGCTGCTGGAAGGTGAGGGGGTGACACTGTCCTCTAATAACATATATTACAGAGAGGCTGCAGGCAGGAGAGGGGTACAGGCTGCTGGAAGGTGAGGAGGTGACACTGTCCTCTAATAACATATATTACAGAGGCTGCAGGCAGGAGAGGGGGTACAGGCTGCTGGAAGGTGAGGGGGTGACACTGTCCTCTAATAACATATATTACAGAGGCTGCAGGCAGGAGAGGGGTACAGGCTGCTGGAAGGTGAGGAGGGGACACTGTCCTCTAATAACATATATTACAGAGGCTGCAGGCAGGAGAGGGGGTACAGGCTGCTGGAAGGTGAGGAGGGGACACTGTCCTCTAATAACATATATTACAGAGAGGCTGCAGGCAGGAGAGGGGGTACAGGCTGCTGGAAGGTGAGGAGGTGACACTGTCCTCTAATAACATATATTACAGAGAGGCTGCAGGCAGGAGAGGGGGTACAGGCTGCTGGAAGGTAAGGAGGTGACACTGTCCTCTAATAACATATATTACAGAGGCTGCAGGCAGGAGAGGGGGTACAGGCTGCTGGAAGGTGAGGAGGTGACACTGTCCTCTAATAACATATATTACAGAGGCTGCAGGCAGGAGAGGGGGTACAGGCTGCTGGAAGGTGAGGAGGTGACACTGTCCTCTAATAACATATATTACAGAGGCTGCAGGCAGGAGAGGGGGTACAGGCTGCTGGAAGGTGAGGAGGGGACACTGTCCTCTAATAACATATATTACAGAGGCTGCAGGCAGGAGAGGGGGTACAGGCTGCTGGAAGGTGAGGGGGTGACACTGTCCTCTAATAACATATATTACAGAGGCTGCAGGCAGGAGAGGGGTACAGGCTGCTGGAAGGTGAGGGGGTGACACTGTCCTCTAATAACATATATTACAGAGAGGCTGCAGGCAGGAGAGGGGGTACAGGCTGCTGGAAGGTGAGGAGGTGACACTGTCCTCTAATAACATATATTACAGAGGCTGCAGGCAGGAGAGGGGTACAGGCTGCTGGAAGGTGAGGAGGGGACACTGTCCTCTAATAACATATATTACAGAGGCTGCAGGCAGGAGAGGGGGTACAGGCTGCTGGAAGGTGAGGAGGAGACACTGTCCTCTAATAACATATATTACAGAGGCTGCAGGCAGGAGAGGGGTACAGGCTGCTGGAAGGTAAGGAGGTGACACTGTCCTCTAATAACATATATTACAGAGGCTGCAGGCAGGAGAGGGGGTACAGGCTGCTGGAAGGTGAGGGGGTGACACTGTCCTCTAATAACATATATTACAGAGGCTGCAGGCAGGAGAGGGGTACAGGCTGCTGGAAGGTGAGGAGGTGACACTGTCCTCTAATAACATATATTACAGAGGCTGCAGGCAGGAGAGGGGGTACAGGCTGCTGGAAGGTGAGGAGGGGACACTGTCCTCTAATAACATATATTACAGAGGCTGCAGGCAGGAGAGGGGGTACAGGCTGCTGGAAGGTGAGGAGGTGACACTGTCCTCTAATAACACATATTACAGAGGCTGCAGGCAGGAGAGGGGTACAGGCTGCTGGAAGGTGAGGGGGTGACACTGTCCTCTAATAACATATATTACAGAGGCTGCAGGCAGGAGAGGGGTACAGGCTGCTGGAAGGTGAGGAGGTGACACTGTCCTCTAATAACATATATTACAGAGAGGCTGCAGGCAGGAGAGGGGTACAGGCTGCTGGAGGGTGAGGAGGTGACACTGTCCTCTAATAACATATATTACAGAGGCTGCAGGCAGGAGGGGGGTACAGACTGCTGGAAGGTGAGGAGGTGACACTGTCCTCTAATAACATATATTACAGAGAGGCTGCAGGCAGGAGAGGGGGTACAGGCTGCTGGAAGGTGAGGGGGTGACACTGTCCTCTAATAACATATATTACAGAGGCTGCAGGCAGGAGAGGGGTACAGACTGCTGGAAGGTGAGGAGGTGACACTGTCCTCTAATAACATATATTACAGAGGCTGCAGGCAGGAGGGGGGTACAGACTGCTGGAAGGTGAGGAGGTGACACTGTCCTCTAATAACATATATTACAGAGAGGCTGCAGGCAGGAGAGGGGGTACAGGCTGCTGGAAGGTGAGGGGGTGACACTGTCCTCTAATAACATATATTACAGAGGCTGCAGGCAGGAGAGGGGGTACAGGCTGCTGGAAGGTGAGGGGGTGACACTGTCCTCTAATAACATATATTACAGAGGCTGCAGGCAGGAGAGGGGGTACAGGCTGCTGGAAGGTGAGGAGGTGACACTGTCCTCTAATAACATATATTACAGAGGCTGCAGGCAGGAGAGGGGTACAGGCTGCTGGAAGGTGAGGAGGTGACACTGTCCTCTAATAACATATATTACAGAGGCTGCAGGCAGGAGAGGGGGTACAGGCTGCTGGAAGGTGAGGAGGTGACACTGTCCTCTAATAACATATATTACAGAGGCTGCAGGCAGGAGAGGGGTACAGGCTGCTGGAAGGTGAGGAGGTGACACTGTCCTCTAATAACATATATTACAGAGGCTGCAGGCAGGAGAGGGGGTACAGGCTGCTGGAAGGTGAGGAGGTGACACTGTCCTCTAATAACATATATTACAGAGAGGCTGCAGGCAGGAGAGGGGGTACAGGCTGCTGGAAGGTGAGGGGGTGACACTGTCCTCTAATAACATATATTACAGAGGCTGCAGGCAGGAGAGGGGGTACAGGCTGCTGGAAGGTGAGGGGGTGACACTGTCCTCTAATAACATATATTACAGAGGCTGCAGGCAGGAGAGGGGTACAGGCTGCTGGAAGGTGAGGAGGTGACACTGTCCTCTAATAACATATATTACAGAGGCTGCAGGCAGGAGAGGGGGTACAGGCTGCTGGAAGGTGAGGAGGGGACACTGTCCTCTAATAACATATATTACAGAGGCTGCAGGCAGGAGAGGGGGTACAGGCTGCTGGAAGGTGAGGAGGTGACACTGTCCTCTAATAACATATATTACAGAGGCTGCAGGCAGGAGAGGGGGTACAGGCTGCTGGAAGGTGAGGAGGGGACACTGTCCTCTAATAACATATATTACAGAGGCTGCAGGCAGGAGAGGGGGTACAGGCTGCTGGAAGGTGAGGAGGGGACACTGTCCTCTAATAACATATATTACAGAGGCTGCAGGCAGGAGAGGGGGTACAGGCTGCTGGAAGGTGAGGAGGGGACACTGTCCTCTAATAACATATATTACAGAGGCTGCAGGCAGGAGAGGGGGTACAGGCTGCTGGAAGGTGAGGAGGGGACACTGTCCTCTAATAACATATATTACAGAGGCTGCAGGCAGGAGAGGGGCTACAGGCTGCTGGAAGGTGAGGAGGGGACACTGTCCTCTAATAACATATATTACAGAGGCTGCAGGCAGGAGAGGGGGTACAGGCTGCTGGAAGGTGAGGAGGTGACACTGTCCTCTAATAACATATATTACAGAGGCTGCAGGCAGGAGAGGGGTACAGGCTGCTGGAAGGTGAGGAGGTGACACTGTCCTCTAATAACATATATTACAGAGGCTGCAGGCAGGAGAGGGGGTACAGGCTGCTGGAAGGTGAGGGGGTGACACTGTCCTCTAATAACATATATTACAGAGGCTGCAGGCAGGAGAGGGGTACAGGCTGCTGGAAGGTGAGGAGGTGACACTGTCCTCTAATAACATATATTACAGAGGCTGCAGGCAGGAGAGGGGTACAGGCTGCTGGAAGGTGAGGAGGGGACACTGTCCTCTAATAACATATATTACAGAGGCTGCAGGCAGGAGAGGGGGTACAGGCTGCTGGAAGGTGAGGGGGTGACACTGTCCTCTAATAACATATATTACAGAGGCTGCAGGCAGGAGAGGGGTACAGGCTGCTGGAAGGTGAGGAGGTGACACTGTCCTCTAATAACATATATTACAGAGGCTGCAGGCAGGAGAGGGGTACAGGCTGCTGGAAGGTGAGGAGGTGACACTGTCCTCTAATAACATATATTACAGAGGCTGCAGGCAGGAGAGGGGGTACAGGCTGCTGGAAGGTGAGGAGGTGACCCTGTCCTCTAATAACATATATTACAGAGGCTGCAGGCAGGAGAGGGGTACAGGCTGCTGGAAGGTGAGGGGGTGACACTGTCCTCTAATAACATATATTACAGAGAGGCTGCAGGCAGGAGAGGGGTACAGGCTGCTGGAAGGTGAGGGGGTGACACTGTCCTCTAATAACATATATTACAGAGGCTGCAGGCAGGAGAGGGGGTACAGGCTGCTGGAAGGTGAGGGGGTGACACTGTCCTCTAATAACATATATTACAGAGGCTGCAGGCAGGAGAGGGGTACAGGCTGCTGGAAGGTGAGGAGGTGACACTGTCCTCTAATAACATATATTACAGAGGCTGCAGGCAGGAGAGGGGGTACAGGCTGCTGGAAGGTGAGGAGGTGACACTGTCCTCTAATAACATATATATTACAGAGGCTGCAGGCAGGAGAGGGGTACAGGCTGCTGGAAGGTGAGGGGGTCACACTGTCCTCTAATAACATATATTACAGAGGCTGCAGGCAGGAGAGGGGGTACAGGCTGCTGGAAGGTGAGGAGATGACACTGTCCTCTAATAACATATATTACAGAGGCTGCAGGCAGGAGAGGGGGTACAGGCTGCTGGAAGGTGAGGGGGTGACACTGTCCTCTAATAACATATATTTCAGAGGCTGCAGGCAGGAGAGGGGTACAGGCTGCTGGAAGGTGAGGAGGTGACACTGTCCTCTAATAACATATATTACAGAGGCTGCAGGCAGGAGAGGGGTACAGGCTGCTGGAAGGTGAGGGGGTGACACTGTCCTCTAATAACATATATTACAGAGGCTGCAGGCAGGAGAGGAGGTACAGGCTGCTGGAAGGTGAGGAGGTGACACTGTCCTCTAATAACATATATTACAGAGGCTGCAGGCAGGAGAGGGGGTACAGGCTGCTGGAGGGTGAGGAGGTGACACTGTCCTCTAATAACATATATTACAGAGAGGCTGCAGGCAGGAGAGGGAGTACAGGCTGCTGGAAGGTGAGGAGGTGACACTGTCCTCTAATAACATATATTACAGAGGCTGCAGGCAGGAGAGGGGGTACAGGCTGCTGGAAGGTGAGGAGATGACACTGTCCTCTAATAACATATATTACAGAGAGGCTGCAGGCAGGAGAGGGGGTACAGGCTGCTGGAAGGTGAGGAGGTGACACTGTCCTCTAATAACATATATTACAGAGAGGCTGCAGGCAGGAGAGGGGGTACAGGCTGCTGGAAGGTGAGGAGGTGACACTGTCCTCTAATAACATATATTACAGAGGCTGCAGGCAGGAGAGGGGGTACAGGCTGCTGGAAGGTGAGGAGATGACACTGTCCTCTAATAACATATATTACAGAGAGGCTGCAGGCAGGAGAGGGGGTACAGGCAGCTGGAAGGTGAGGGGGTGACACTGTCCTCTAATAACATATATTACAGAGGCTGCAGGCAGGAGAGGGGGTACAGGCTGCTGGAAGGTGAGGAGGTGACACTGTCCTCTAATAACATATATTACAGAGAGGCTGCAGGCAGGAGAGGGGGTACAGGCTGCTGGAAGGTGAGGGGGTGACACTGTCCTCTAATAACATATATTACAGAGGCTGCAGGCAGGAGAGGGGGTACAGGCTGCTGGAAGGTGAGGGGGTGACACTGTCCTCTAATAACATATATTACAGAGGCTGCAGGCAGGAGAGGGGTACAGGCTGCTGGAAGGTGAGGAGGTGACACTGTCCTCTAATAACATATATTACAGAGGCTGCAGGCAGGAGAGGGGGTACAGGCTGCTGGAAGGTGAGGAGGTGACACTGTCCTCTAATAACATATATTACAGAGGCTGCAGGCAGGAGAGGGGGTACAGGCTGCTGGAAGGTAAGGAGGTGACACTGTCCTCTAATAACATATATTACAGAGGCTGCAGGCAGGAGAGGGGGTACAGGCTGCTGGAAGGTGAGGAGGAGACACTGTCCTCTAATAACATATATTACAGAGGCTGCAGGCAGGAGAGGGGGTACAGGCTGCTGGAAGGTGAGGAGGTGACACTGTCCTCTAATAACATATATTACAGAGGCTGCAGGCAGGAGAGGGGGTACAGACTGCTGGAAGGTAAGGAGGTGACACTGTCCTCTAATAACATATATTACAGAGGCTGCAGGCAGGAGAGGGGTACAGGCTGCTGGAAGGTGAGGGGGTGACACTGTCCTCTAATAACATATATTACAGAGGCTGCAGGCAGGAGAGGGGGTACAGGCTGCTGGAAGGTGAGGAGGTGACACTGTCCTCTAATAACATATATTACAGAGGCTGCAGGCAGGAGAGGGGGTACAGGCTGCTGGAAGGTGAGGAGGTGACACTGTCCTCTAATAACATATATTACAGAGGCTGCAGGCAGGAGAGGGGGTACAGGCTGCTGGAAGGTGAGGAGATGACACTGACCTCTAATAACATATATTACAGAGGCTGCAGGCAGGAGAGGGGGTACAGGCTGCTGGAAGGTGAGGAGGGGACACTGTCCTCTAATAACATATATTACAGAGGCTGCAGGCAGGAGGGGGGTACAGGCTGCTGGAAGGTGAGGGGGTGACACTGTCCTCTAATAACATATATTACAGAGGCTGCAGGCAGGAGAGGGGGTACAGGCTGCTGGAAGGTGAGGAGGGGACACTGTCCTCTAATAACATATATTACAGAGGCTGCAGGCAGGAGGGGGGTACAGGCTGCTGGAAGGTGAGGAGGTGACACTGTCCTCTAATAACATATATTACAGAGGCTGCAGGCAGGAGAGGGGGTACAGGCTGCTGGAAGGTGAGGAGGGGACACTGTCCTCTAATAACATATATTACAGAGGCTGCAGGCAGGAGGGGGGTACAGGCTGCTGGAAGGTGAGGGGGTGACACTGTCCTCTAATAACATATATTACAGAGAGGCTGCAGGCAGGAGAGGGGTACAGGCTGCTGGAAGGTGAGGAGGTGACACTGTCCTCTAATAACATATATTACAGAGGCTGCAGGCAGGAGAGGGGGTACAGGCTGCTGGAAGGTGAGGAGATGACACTGTCCTCTAATAACATATATTACAGAGGCTGCAGGCAGGAGAGGGGTACAGGCTGCTGGAAGGTGAGGAGGTGACACTGTCCTCTAATAACATATATTACAGAGGCTGCAGGCAGGAGAGGGGGTACAGGCTGCTGGAAGGTGAGGAGGTGACACTGTCCTCTAATAACATATATTACAGAGGCTGCAGGCAGGAGAGGGGTACAGGCTGCTGGAAGGTGAGGAGGTGACACTGTCCTCTAATAACATATATTACAGAGGCTGCAGGCAGGAGAGGGGGTACAGGCTGCTGGAAGGTGAGGAGATGACACTGACCTCTAATAACATATATTACAGAGGCTGCAGGCAGGAGAGGGGGTACAGGCTGCTGGAAGGTGAGGAGGTGACACTGTCCTCTAATAACATATATTACAGAGGCTGCAGGCAGGAGAGGGGGTACAGGCTGCTGGAAGGTGAGGAGATGACACTGTCCTCTAATAACATATATTACAGATGCTGCAGGCAGGAGAGGGGGTACAGGCTGCTGGAAGGTGAGGAGGTGACACTGTCCTCTAATAACATATATTACAGAGAGGCTGCAGGCAGGAGAGGGGGTACAGGCTGCTGGAAGGTGAGGAGGTGACACTGTCCTCTAATAACATATATTACAGAGGCTGCAGGCAGGAGAGGGGGTACAGGCTGCTGGAAGGTGAGGGGGTGACACTGTCCTCTAATAACATATATTACAGAGGCTGCAGGCAGGAGGGGGGTACAGGCTGCTGGAAGGTGAGGAGGAGACACTGTCCTCTAATAACATATATTACAGAGGCTGCAGGCAGGAGAGGGGGTACAGGCTGCTGGAAGGTGAGGGGGTGACACTGTCCTCTAATAACATATATTACAGAGGCTGCAGGCAGGAGAGGGGGTACAGGCTGCTGGAAGGTGAGGGGGTGACACTGTCCTCTAATAACATATATTACAGAGGCTGCAGGCAGGAGAGGGGTACAGGCTGCTGGAAGGTGAGGAGGTGACACTGTCCTCTAATAACATATATTACAGAGAGGCTGCAGGCAGGAGAGGGGGTACAGGCTGCTGGAAGGTGAGGAGGTGACACTGTCCTCTAATAACATATATTACAGAGGCTGCAGGCAGGAGAGGGGTACAGGCTGCTGGAAGGTGAGGAGGTGACACTGTCCTCTAATAACATATATTACAGAGGCTGCAGGCAGGAGAGGGGGTACAGGCTGCTGGAAGGTGAGGGGGTGACACTGTCCTCTGATAACATATATTACAGAGGCTGCAGGCAGGAGAGGGGGTACAGGCTGCTGGAAGGTGAGGAGGTGACACTGTCCTCTAATAACATATATTACAGAGAGGCTGCAGGCAGGAGAGGGGGTACAGGCTGCTGGAAGGTGAGGGGGTGACACTGTCCTCTAATAACATATATTACAGAGACTGCAGGCAGGAGAGGGGTACAGGCTGCTGGAAGGTGAGGAGGTGACACTGTCCTCTAATAACATATATTACAGAGGCTGCAGGCAGGAGAGGGGGTACAGGCTGCTGGAAGGTGAGGGGGTGACACTGTCCTCTAATAACATATATTACAGAGACTGCAGGCAGGAGAGGGGTACAGGCTGCTGGAGGGTGAGGAGGAGACACTGTCCTCTAATAACATATATTACAGGGGCTGCAGGCAGGAGAGGGGTATAGGCTGCTGGAAGGTGAGGAGATGACACTGTCCTCTAATAACATATATTACAGAGAGGCTGCAGGCAGGAGAGGGGTACAGGCTGCAGGAAGGTGAGGAGATGACACTGTCCTCTAATAACATATATTACAGAGGCTGCAGGCAGGAGAGGGGTACAGGCTGCAGGAAGGTGAGGAGGAGACACTGTCCTCTAATAACATATATTACAGAGGCTGCAGGCAGGAGAGGGGGTACAGGCTGCTGGAAGGTGAGGGGGTGACACTGTCCTCTAATAACATATATTACAGAGGCTGCAGGCAGGAGAGGGGGTACAGGCTGCTGGAAGGTGAGGGGGTGACACTGTCCTCTAATAACATATATTACAGAGGCTGCAGGCAGGAGAGGGGTACAGGCTGCTGGGAGGTGAGGAGGTGACACTGTCCTCTAATAACATATATTACAGAGGCTGCAGGCAGGAGAGGGGGTACAGGCTGCTGGAAGGTGAGGAGGTGACACTGTCCTCTAATAACATATATTACAGAGGCTGCAGGCAGGAGAGGGGGTACAGGCTGCTGGAAGGTGAGGAGGTGACACTGTCCTCTAATAACATATATTACAGAGGCTGCAGGCAGGAGAGGGGGTACAGGCTGCTGGAAGGTGAGGGGGTGACACTGTCCTCTAATAACATATATTACAGAGAGGCTGCAGGCAGGAGAGGGGGTACAGGCTGCTGGAAGGTGAGGAGGTGACACTGTCCTCTAATAACATATATTACAGAGGCTGCAGGCAGGAGAGGGGGTACAGGCTGCTGGAAGGTGAGGAGGTGACACTGTCCTCTAATAACATATATTACAGAGGCTGCAGGCAGGAGAGGGGGTACAGGCTGCTGGAAGGTGAGGAGATGACACTGTCCTCTAATAACATATATTACAGAGGCTGCAGGCAGGAGAGGGGGTACAGGCTGCTGGAAGGTGAGGAGATGACACTGTCCTCTAATAACATATATTACAGAGGCTGCAGGCAGGAGAGGGGGTACAGGCTGCTGGAAGGTGAGGAGATGACACTGTCCTCTAATAACATATATTACAGAGGCTGCAGGCAGGAGAGGGGGTACAGGCTGCTGGAAGGTGAGGAGGTGACACTGTCCTCTAATAACATATATTACAGAGGCTGCAGGCAGGAGAGGGGGTACAGGCTGCTGGAAGGTGAGGGGGTGACACTGTCCTCTAATAACATATATTACAGAGAGGCTGCAGGCAGGAGAGGGGGTACAGGCTGCTGGAAGGTGAGGAGGTGACACTGTCCTCATAACATATATTACAGAGGCTGCAGGCAGGAGAGGGGTACAGGCTGCTGTAAGGTGAGGAGGTGACACTGTCCTCTAATAACATATATTACAGAGGCAGCAGGCAGGAGAGGGGGTACAGGCTTCTGGAAGGTGAGGAGGTGACACTGTCCTCTAATAACATATATTACAGAGGCTGCAGGCAGGAGAGGGGGTACAGGCTGCTGGAAGGTGAGGAGGTGACACTGTCCTCTAATAACATATATTACAGAGGCTGCAGGCAGGAGAGGGGGTACAGGCTGCTGGAAGGTGAGGAGGTGACACTGTCCTCTAATAACATATATTACAGAGGCTGCAGGCAGGAGAGGGGGTACAGGCTGCTGGAAGGTGAGGAGGTGACACTGTCCTCTAATAACATATATTACAGAGGCTGCAGGCAGGAGAGGGGTACAGGCTGCTGGAAGGTGAGGAGGTGACACTGTCCTCTAATAACATATATTACAGAGAGGCTGCAGACAGGAGAGGGGGTACAGGCTGCTGGAAGGTGAGGGGGTGACACTGTCCTCTAATAACATATATTACAGAGGCTGCAGGCAGGAGAGGGGGTACAGGCTGCTGGAAGGTGAGGAGGTGACACTGTCCTCTAATAACATATATTACAGAGGCTGCAGGCAGGAGAGGGGGTACAGGCTGCTGGAAGGTGAGGAGATGACACTGTCCTCTAATAACATATATTACAGAGGCTGCAGGCAGGAGAGGGGGTACAGGCTGCTGGAAGGTGAGGAGGTGACACTGTCCTCTAATAACATATATTACAGAGAGGCTGCAGGCAGGAGAGGGGGTACAGGCTGCAGGCAGGAGAGGGGTACAGGCTGCTGGAAGGTGAGGAGGTGACACTGTCCTCTAATAACATATATTACAGAGGCTGCAGGCAGGAGAGGGGGTACAGGCTGCTGGAAGGTGAGGGGGTGACACTGTCCTCTAATAACATATATTACAGAGGCTGCAGGCAGGAGAGGGGGTACAGGCTGCTGGAAGGTGAGGAGGTGACACTGTCCTCTAATAACATATATTACAGAGGCTGCAGGCAGGAGAGGGGGTACAGGCTGCTGGAAGGTGAGGAGATGACACTGTCCTCTAATAACATATATTACAGAGGCTGCAGGCAGGAGAGGGGTACAGGCTGCTGGAAGGTGAGGAGGTGACACTGTCCTCTAATAACATATATTACAGAGGCTGCAGGCAGGAGAGGGGGTACAGGCTGCTGGAAGGTGAGGGGGTGACACTGTCCTCTAATAACATATATTACAGAGAGGCTGCAGGCAGGAGAGGGGGTACAGGCTGCTGGAAGGTGAGGAGGTGACACTGTCCTCTAATAACATATATTACAGAGAGGCTGCAGGCAGGAGAGGGGGTACAGGCTGCTGGAAGGTGAGGGGGTGACACTGTCCTCTAATAACATATATTACAGAGAGGCTGCAGGCAGGAGAGGGGGTACAGGCTGCTGGAAGGTGAGGGGGTGACACTGTCCTCTAATAACATATATTACAGAGGCTGCAGGCAGGAGGGGGGTACAGGCTGCTGGAAGGTGAGGAGGTGACACTGTCCTCTAATAACATATATTACAGAGGCTGCAGGCAGGAGAGGGGGTACAGGCTGCTGGAAGGTGAGGAGGGGACACTGTCCTCTAATAACATATATTACAGAGGCTGCAGGCAGGAGAGGGGGTACAGGCTGCTGGAAGGTGAGGGGGTGACACTGTCCTCTAATAACATATATTACAGAGAGGCTGCAGGCAGGAGAGGGGGTACAGGCTGCTGGAAGGTGAGGGGGTGACACTGTCCTCTAATAACATATATTACAGAGAGGCTGCAGGCAGGAGAGGGGGTACAGGCTGCTGGAAGGTGAGGGGGTGACACTGTCCTCTAATAACATATATTACAGAGAGGCTGCAGGCAGGAGAGGGGGTACAGGCTGCTGGAAGGTGAGGGGGTGACACTGTCCTCTAATAACATATATTACAGAGGCTGCAGGCAGGAGGGGGGTACAGGCTGCTGGAAGGTGAGGGGGTGACACTGTCCTCTAATAACATATATTACAGAGGCTGCAGGCAGGAGAGGGGGTACAGGCTGCTGGAAGGTGAGGAGGGGACACTGTCCTCTAATAACATATATTACAGAGAGGCTGCAGGCAGGAGAGGGGGTACAGGCTGCTGGAAGGTGAGGAGGTGACACTGTCCTCTAATAACATATATTACAGAGGCTGCAGGCAGGAG
Organism: Rhinoderma darwinii; assembly: GCF_050947455.1. NCBI lineage: Eukaryota > Metazoa > Chordata > Amphibia > Anura > Rhinodermatidae > Rhinoderma > Rhinoderma darwinii. The sequence goes on from NW_027463564.1 coordinate 62,044, forward strand.
AGGGGTACAGGCTGCTGGAAGGTGAGGGGGTGACACTGTCCTCTAATAACATATATTACAGAGGCTGCAGGCAGGAGAGGGGGTACAGGCTGCTGGAAGGTGAGGAGGTGACACTGTCCTCTAATAACATATATTACAGAGGCTGCAGGCAGGAGAGGGGGTACAGGCTGCTGGAAGGTGAGGAGGTGACACTGTCCTCTAATAACATATATTACAGAGAGGCTGCAGGCAGGAGAGGGGGTACAGGCTGCTGGAAGGTGAGGAGGTGACACTGTCCTCTAATAACATATATTACAGAGAGGCTGCAGGCAGGAGAGGGGTACAGGCTGCTGGAAGGTGAGGGGGTGACACTGTCCTCTAATAACATATATTACAGAGGCTGCAGGCAGGAGAGGGGGTACAGGCTGCTGGAAGGTGAGGAGGTGACACTGTCCTCTAATAACATATATTACAGAGGCTGCAGGCAGGAGAGGGGTACAGGCTGCTGGGAGGTGAGGGGGGGACACTGTCCTCTAATAACATATATTACAGAGAGGCTGCAGGCAGGAGAGGGGTACAGGCTGCTGGAAGGTGAGGAGGTGACACTGTCCTCTAATAACATATATTACAGAGAGGCTGCAGGCAGGAGAGGGGGTACAGGCTGCTGGAAGGTGAGGAGGTGACACTGTCCTCTAATAACATATATTACAGAGGCTGCAGGCAGGAGAGGGGGTACAGGCTGCTGGAAGGTGAGGGGGTGACACTGTCCTCTAATAACATATATTACAGAGGCTGCAGGCAGGAGAGGGGTACAGGCTGCTGGAAGGTGAGGGGGTGACACTGTCCTCTAATAACATATATTACAGAGAGGCTGCAGGCAGGAGAGGGTGTACAGGCTGCTGGAAGGTGAGGAGGTGACACTGTCCTCTAATAACATATATTACAGAGGCTGCAGGCAGGAGAGGGGGTACAGGCTGCTGGAAGGTGAGGGGGTGACACTGTCCTCTAATAACATATATTACAGAGGCTGCAGGCAGGAGAGGGGGTACAGGCTGCTGGAAGGTGAGGGGGTGACACTGTCCTCTAATAACATATATTACAGAGGCTGCAGGCAGGAGAGGGGGTACAGGCTGCTGGAAGGTGAGGGGGTGACACTGTCCTCTAATAACATATATTACAGAGGCTGCAGGCAGGAGAGGGGGTACAGGCTGCTGGAAGGTGAGGGGGTGACACTATCCTCTAATAACATATATTACAGAGGCTGCAGGCAGGAGAGGGGTACAGGCTGCTGGAAGGTGAGGAGGTGACACTGTCCTCTAATAACATATATTACAGAGGCTGCAGGCAGGAGAGGGGGTACAGGCTGCTGGAAGGTGAGGAGGTGACACTGTCCTCTAATAACATATATTACAGAGAGGCTGCAGGCAGGAGAGGGGGTACAGGCTGGTGGAAGGTGAGGAGGTGACACTGTCCTCTAATAACATATATTACAGAGGCTGCAGGCAGGAGAGGGGGTACAGGCTGCTGGAAGGTGAGGAGGTGACACTGTCCTCTAATAACATATATTACAGAGGCTGCAGGCAGGAGAGGGGGTACAGGCTGCTGGAAGGTGAGGAGGTGACACTGTCCTCTAATAACATATATTACAGAGGCTGCAGGCAGGAGAGGGGGTACAGGCTGCTGGAAGGTAAGGAGGTGACACTGTCCTCTAATAACATATATTGCAGAGAGGCTGCAGGCAGGAGAGGGGGTACAGGCTGCTGGAAGGTGAGGAGGTGACACTGTCCTCTAATAACATATATTACAGAGGCTGCAGGCAGGAGAGGGGTACAGGCTGCTGGAAGGTGAGGGGGTGACACTGTCCTCTAATAACATATATTACAGAGGCTGCAGGCAGGAGAGGGGGTACAGGCTGCTGGAAGGTGAGGAGGTGACACTGTCCTCTAATAACATATATTACAGAGGCTGCAGGCAGGAGAGGGGGTACAGACTGCTGGAAGGTAAGGAGGTGACACTGTCCTCTAATAACATATATTACAGAGGCTGCAGGCAGGAGAGGGGTACAGGCTGCTGGAAGGTGAGGGGGTGACACTGTCCTCTAATAACATATATTACAGAGGCTGCAGGCAGGAGAGGGGTACAGGCTGCTGGAAGGTGAGGAGGTGACACTGTCCTCTAATAACATATATTACAGAGGCTGCAGGCAGGAGAGGGGGTACAGGCTGCTGGAAGGTGAGGGGGTGACACTGCCCTCTAATAACATATATTACAGAGGCTGCAGGCAGGAGAGGGGTACAGGCTGCTGGAAGGTGAGGGGGTGACACTGCCCTCTAATAACATATATTACAGAGGCTGCAGGCAGGAGAGGGGTACAGGCTGCTGGAAGGTGAGGAGGTGACACTGTCCTCTAATAACATATATTACAGAGGCTGCAGGCAGGAGAGGGGGTACAGGCTGCTGGAAGGTGAGGAGGTGACACTGTCCTCTAATAACATATATTACAGAGAGGCTGCAGGCAGGAGAGGGGGTACAGGCTGCTGGAAGGTGAGGAGGTGACACTGTCCTCTAATAACATATATTACAGAGGCTGCAGGCAGGAGAGGGGTATAGGCTGCTGGAAGGTGAGGAGGTGACACTGTCCTCTAATAACATATATTACAGAGGCTGCAGGCAGGAGAGGGGTACAGGCTGCTGTAAGGTGAGGGGGTGACACTGTCCTCTAATAACATATATTACAGAGGCTGCAGGCAGGAGAGGGGTACAGGCTGCTGGAAGGTGAGGGGGTGACACTGTCCTCTAATAACATATATTACAGAGGCTGCAGGCAGGAGAGGGGGTACAGGCTGCTGGAAGGTGAGGAGGTGACACTGTCCTCTAATAACATATATTACAGAGGCTGCAGGCAGGAGAGGGGTACAGGCTGCTGGAAGGTGAGGAGGGGACACTGTCCTCTAATAACATATATTACAGAGAGGCTGCAGGCAGGAGAGGGGGTACAGGCTGCTGGAAGGTGAGGAGGTGACACTGTCCTCTAATAACATATATTACAGAGGCTGCAGGCAGGAGAGGGGGTACAGGCTGCTGGAAGGTGAGGAGGTGACACTGTCCTCTAATAACATATATTACAGAGGCTGCAGGCAGGAGAGGGGGTACAGGCTGCTGGAAGGTGAGGGGGTGACACTGTCCTCTAATAACATATATTACAGAGGCTGCAGGCAGGAGAGGGGTACAGGCTGCTGGAAGGTGAGGGGGTGACACTGTCCTCTAATAACATATATTACAGAGAGGCTGCAGGCAGGAGAGGGGGTACAGGCTGCTGGAAGGTGAGGAGGTGACACTGTCCTCTAATAACATATATTACAGAGGCTGCAGGCAGGAGAGGGGGTACAGGCTGCTGGAAGGTGAGGAGGTGACACTGTCCTCTAATAACATATATTACAGAGGCTGCAGGCAGGAGAGGGGTACAGGCTGCTGGAAGGTGAGGGGGTGACACTGTCCTCTAATAACATATATTACAGAGAGGCTGCAGGCAGGAGAGGGGGTACAGGCTGCTGGAAGGTGAGGAGGTGACACTGTCCTCTAATAACATATATTACAGAGGCTGCAGGCAGGAGAGGGGGTACAGGCTGCTGGAAGGTGAGGAGGTGACACTGTCCTCTAATAACATATATTACAGAGGCTGCAGGCAGGAGAGGGGGTACAGGCTGCTGGAAGGAGAGGAGGTGACACTGTCCTCTAATAACATATATTACAGAGGCTGCAGGCAGGAGAGGGGGTACAGGCTGCTGGAAGGTGAGGAGGTGACACTGTCCTCTAATAACATATATTACAGAGGCTGCAGGCAGGAGAGGGGTACAGGCTGCTGGAAGGTGAGGAGGTGACACTGTCCTCTAATAACATATATTACAGAGGCTGCAGGCAGGAGAGGGGGTACAGGCTGCTGGAAGGTGAGGAGGTGACACTGTCCTCTAATAACATATATTACAGGTGCTGCAGGCAGGAGGGGGGTACAGGCTGCTGGAAGGTGAGGAGGTGACACTGTCCTCTAATAACATATATTACAGAGGCTGCAGGCAGGAGAGGGGTACAGGCTGCTGGAAGGTGAGGAGGTGACACTGTCCTCTAATAACATATATTACAGAGGCTGCAGGCAGGAGAGGGGTACAGACTGCTGGAAGGTGAGGGGGTGACACTGTCCTCTAATAACATATATTACAGAGGCTGCAGGCAGGAGAGGGGGTACAGGCTGCTGGAAGGTGAGGAGGTGACACTGTCCTCTAATAACATATATTACAGAGGCTGCAGGCAGGAGAGGGGGTACAGGCTGCTGGAAGGTGAGGAGGTGACACTGTCCTCTAATATATATTACAGAGGCTGCAGGCAGGAGAGGGGTACAGGCTGCTGGAAGGTGAGGAGGTGACACTGTCCTCTAATAACATATATTACAGAGGCTGCAGGCAGGAGAGGGGGTACAGGCTGCTGGAAGGTGAGGAGGTGACACTGTCCTCTAATAACATATATTACAGAGAGGCTGCAGGCAGGAGAGGGGTACAGGCTGCTGGAAGGTGAGGAGGAGACACTGTCCTCTAATAACATATATTACAGAGGCTGCAGGCAGGAGAGGGGGTACAGGCTGCTGGAAGGTGAGGAGGTGACACTGTCCTCTAATAACATATATTACAGAGGCTGCAGGCAGGAGAGGGGTACAGGCTGCTGGAAGGTGAGGAGGTGACACTGTCCTCTAATAACATATATTACAGAGGCTGCAGGCAGGAGAGGGGGTACAGGCTGCTGGAAGGTGAGGAGGTGACACTGTCCTCTAATAACATATATTACAGAGGCTGCAGGCAGGAGAGGGGTACAGACTGCTGGAAGGTGAGGGGGTGACACTGTCCTCTAATAACATATATTACAGAGGCTGCAGGCAGGAGAGGGGGTACAGGCTGCTGGAAGGTGAGGAGGTGACACTGTCCTCTAATAACATATATTACAGAGAGGCTGCAGGCAGGAGAGGGGTACAGGCTGCTGGAAGGTGAGGGGGTGACACTGTCCTCTAATAACATATATTACAGAGGCTGCAGGCAGGAGAGGGGGTACAGGCTGCTGGAAGGTGAGGAGGTGACACTGTCCTCTAATAACATATATTACAGAGGCTGCAGGCAGGAGAGGGGTACAGGCTGCTGGAAGGTGAGGAGGTGACACTGTCCTCTAATAACATATATTACAGAGGCTGCAGGCAGGAGAGGGGGTACAGGCTGCTGGAAGGTGAGGGGGTGACACTGTCCTCTAATAACATATATTACAGAGGCTGTAGGCAGGAGAGGGGGTACAGGCTGCTGGAAGGTGAGGAGGAGACACTGTCCTCTAATAACATATATTACAGAGGCTGCAGGCAGGAGAGGGGGTACAGGCTGCTGGAAGGTGAGGGGGTGACACTGTCCTCTAATAACATATATTACAGAGGCTGCAGGCAGGAGAGGGGGTACAGGCTGCTGGAAGGTGAGGGGGTGACACTGTCCTCTAATAACATATATTACAGAGGCTGCAGGCAGGAGAGGGGTACAGGCTGCTGGAAGGTGAGGAGGGGACACTGTCCTCTAATAACATATATTACAGAGGCTGCAGGCAGGAGAGGGGGTACAGGCTGCTGGAAGGTGAGGTGGTGACACTGTCCTCTAATAACATATATTACAGAGGCTGCAGGCAGGAGAGGGGTACAGGCTGCTGGAAGGTGAGGGGGTGACACTGTCCTCTAATAACATATATTACAGAGGCTGCAGGCAGGAGAGGGGTACAGGCTGCTGGAAGGTGAGGAGGAGACACTGTCCTCTAATATCATATATTACACAGGCTGCAGGCAGGAGAGGGGGTACAGGCTGCTGGAAGGTGAGGAGGTGACACTGTCCTCTAATAACATATATTACAGAGAGGCTGCAGGCAGGAGAGGGGGTACAGGCTGCTGGAAGGTGAGGAGGTGACACTGTCCTCTAATAACATATATTACAGAGAGGCTGCAGGCAGGAGAGGGGTACAGGCTGCTGGAAGGTGAGGAGGAGACACTGTCCTCTAATAACATATATTACAGAGGCTGCAGGCAGGAGAGGGGGTACAGGCTGCTGGAAGGTGAGGAGGAGACACTGTCCTCTAATAACATATATTACAGAGGCTGCAGGCAGGAGAGGGGTACAGGCTGCTGGAAGGTGAGGAGGTGACACTGTCCTCTAATAACATATATTACAGAGGCTGCAGGCAGGAGGGGGGTACAGGCTGCTGGAAGGTGAGGAGGTGACACTGTCCTCTAATAACATATATTACAGAGGCTGCAGGCAGGAGAGGGGTACAGGCTGCTGGAAGGTGAGGAGGTGACACTGTCCTCTAATAACATATATTACAGAGAGGCTGCAGGCAGGAGAGGGGGTACAGGCTGCTGGAAGGTGAGGAGGTGACACTGTCCTCTAATAACATATATTACAGAGGCTGCAGGCAGGAGAGGGGTACAGGCTGCTGGAAGGTGAGGAGATGACACTGTCCTCTAATAACATATATTACAGAGGCTGCAGGCAGGAGAGGGGGTACAGGCTGCTGGAAGGTGAGGAGGTGACACTGTCTAATAACATATATTACAGAGGCTGCAGGCAGGAGAGGGGGTACAGGCTGCTGGAAGGTGAGGAGGTGACACTGTCCTCTAATAACATATATTACAGAGGCTGCAGGCAGGAGAGGGGTACAGGCTGCTGGAAGGTGAGGAGGTGACACTGTCCTCTAATAACATATATTACAGAGGCTGCAGGCAGGAGAGGGGGTACAGGCTGCTGGAAGGTGAGGGGGTGACACTGTCCTCTAATAACATATATTACAGAGAGGCTGCAGGCAGGAGAGGGGGTACAGGCTGCTGGAAGGTGAGGAGGTGACACTGTCCTCTAATAACATATATTACAGAGGCTGCAGGCAGGAGAGGGGGTACAGGCTGCTGGAAGGTGAGGGGGTGACACTGTCCTCTAATAACATATATTACAGAGGCTGCAGGCAGGAGAGGGGTACAGGCTGCTGGAAGGTGAGGAGGTGACACTGTCCTCTAATAACATATATTACAGAGGCTGCAGGCAGGAGAGGGGGTACAGGCTGCTGGAAGGTGAGGGGGTGACACTGTCCTCTAATAACATATATTACAGTGGCTGCAGGCAGGAGAGGGGGTACAGGCTGCTGGAAGGTGAGGGGTGACACTGTCCTCTAATAACATATATTACAGAGGCTGCAGGCAGGAGAGGGGGTACAGGCTGCTGGAAGGTGAGGGGGTGACACTGTCCTCTAATAACATATATTACAGAGGCTGCAGGCAGGAGAGGGGGTACAGGCTGCTGGAAGGTGAGGAGGTGACACTGTCCTCTAATAACATATATTACAGAGGCTTCAGGCAGGAGAGGGGGTACAGGCTGCTGGAAGGTAAGGAGGTGACACTGTCCTCTAATAACATATATTACAGAGAGGCTGCAGGCAGGAGAGGGGTACAGGCTGCTGGAAGGTGAGGGGGTGACACTGTCCTCTAATAACATATATTACAGAGAGGCTGCAGGCAGGAGAGGGGTACAGGCTGCTGGAAGGTGAGGAGATGACACTGTCCTCTAATAACATATATTACAGAGGCTGCAGGCAGGAGAGGGGTACAGGCTGCTGGAAGGTGAGGAGGTGACACTGTCCTCTAATAACATATATTACAGAGGCTGCAGGCAGGAGAGGGGGTACAGGCTGCTGGAGGGTGAGGAGGTGACACTGTCCTCTAATAACATATATTACAGAGGCTGCAGGCAGGAGAGGGGTACAGGCTGCTGGAAGGTGAGGAGGTGACACTGTCCTCTAATAACATATATTACAGAGGCTGCAGGCAGGAGAGGGGTACAGGCTGCTGGAAGGTGAGGAGGTGACACTGTCCTCTAATAACATATATTACAGAGAGGCTGCAGGCAGGAGAGGGGTACAGGCTGCTGGAAGGTGAGGGGGTGACACTGTCCTCTAATAACATATATTACAGAGGCTGCAGGCAGGAGAGGGGGTACAGGCTGCTGGAAGGTGAGGGGGTGACACTGTCCTCTAATAACATATATTACAGAGGCTGCAGGCAGGAGGGGGGTACAGGCTGCTGGAAGGTGAGGAGGTGACACTGTCCTCTAATAACATATATTACAGAGAGGCTGCAGGCAGGAGAGGGGTACAGGCTGCTGGAAGGTGAGGAGGTGACACTGTCCTCTAATAACATATATTACAGAGGCTGCAGGCAGGAGAGGGGGTACAGGCTGCTGGAAGGTGAGGAGGTGACACTGTCCTCTAATAACATATATTACAGAGGCTGCAGGCAGGAGAGGGGGTACAGGCTGCTGGAAGGTGAGGGGGTGACACTGTCCTCTAATAACATATATTACAGAGGCTGCAGGCAGGAGAGGGGGTACAGGCTGCTGGAAGGTAAGGAGGTGACACTGTCCTCTAATAACATATATTACAGAGAGGCTGCAGGCAGGAGAGGGGTACAGGCTGCTGGAAGGTGAGGGGGTGACACTGTCCTCTAATAACATATATTACAGAGAGGCTGCAGGCAGGAGAGGGGTACAGGCTGCTGGAAGGTGAGGGGGTGACACTGTCCTCTAATAACATATATTACAGAGGCTGCAGGCAGGAGAGGGGGTACAGACTGCTGGAAGGTGAGGAGGTGACACTGTCCTCTAATAACATATATTACAGAGGCTGCAGGCAGGAGAGGGGGTACAGGCTGCTGGAAGGTGAGGGGGTGACACTGTCCTCTAATAACATATATTACAGAGGCTGCAGGCAGGAGAGGGGGTACAGGCTGCTGGAAGGTGAGGAGGTGACACTGTCCTCTAATAACCTATATTACAGAGGCTGCAGGCAGGAGAGGGGGTACAGGCTGCTGGAAGGTGAGGAGGTGACACTGTCCTCTAATAACATATATTACAGAGGCTGCAGGCAGGAGAGGGGTACAGGCTGCTGGAAGGTGAGGAGGTGACACTGTCCTCTAATAACATATATTACAGAGGCTGCAGGCAGGAGAGGGGGTACAGGCTGCTGGAAGGTGAGGAGGTGACACTGTCCTCTAATAACATATATTACAGAGGCTGCAGGCAGGAGAGGGGTACAGGCTGCTGGAAGGTGAGGGGGTGACACTGTCCACTAATAACATATATTACAGAGGCTGCAGGCAGGAGAGGGGTACAGGCTGCTGGAAGGTAAGGAGATGACACTGTCCTCTAATAACATATATTACAGAGGCTGCAGGCAGGAGAGGGGGTACAGGCTGCTGGAAGGTGAGGGGGTGACACTGTCCTCTAATAACATATATTACAGAGGCTGCAGGCAGGAGAGGGGGTACAGGCTGCTGGAAGGTGAGGAGGTGACACTGTCCTCTAATAACATATATTACAGAGGCTGCAGGCAGGAGAGGGGGTACAGGCTGCTGGAAGGTGAGGGGGTGACACTGTCCTCTAATAACATATATTACAGAGGCTGCAGGCAGGAGAGGGGGTACAGGCTGCTGGAAGGTGAGGAGGTGACACTGTCCTCTAATAACATATATTACAGAGGCTGCAGGCAGGAGAGGGGTACAGGCTGCTGGAAGGTGAGGAGGTGACACTGCCCTCTAATAACATATATTACAGAGGCTGCAGGCAGGAGAGGGGGTACAGGCTGCTGGAAGGTGAGGGGGTGACACTGTCCTCTAATAACATATATTACAGAGGCTGCAGGCAGGAGAGGGGGTACAGGCTGCTGGAAGGTGAGGGGGTGACACTGTCCTCTAATAACATATATTACAGAGGCTGCAGGCAGGAGAGGGGTACAGGCTGCTGGAAGGTGAGGAGGTGACACTGCCCTCTAATAACATATATTACAGAGAGGCTGCAGGCAGGAGAGGGGGTACAGGCTGCTGGAAGGTGAGGAGGTGACACTGTCCTCTAATAACATATATTACAGAGAGGCTGCAGGCAGGAGAGGGGGTACAGGCTGCTGGAAGGTGAGGAGGTGACACTGTCCTCTAATAACATATATTACAGAGGCTGCAGGCAGGAGAGGGGTACAGGCTGCTGGAAGGTGAGGAGGTGACACTGTCCTCTAATAACATATATTACAGAGGCTGCAGGCAGGAGAGGGGGTACAGGCTGCTGGAAGGTGAGGGGGTGACACTGCCCTCTAATAACATATATTACAGAGAGGCTGCAGGCAGGAGAGGGGGTACAGGCTGCTGGAAGGTGAGGGGGTGACACTGTCCTCTAATAACATATATTACAGAGGCTGCAGGCAGGAGAGGGGTACAGGCTGCTGGAAGGTGAGGAGGTGACACTGCCCTCTAATAACATATATTACAGAGAGGCTGCAGGCAGGAGAGGGGGTACAGGCTGCTGGAAGGTGAGGAGGTGACACTGTCCTCTAATAACATATATTACAGAGGCTGCAGGCAGGAGAGGGGTACAGGCTGCTGGAAGGTGAGGAGGTGACACTGTCCTCTAATAACATATATTACAGAGGCTGCAGGCAGGAGAGGGGGTACAGGCTGCTGGAAGGTGAGGGGGTGACACTGCCCTCTAATAACATATATTACAGAGAGCTGCAGGCAGGAGAGGGGGTACAGGCTGCTGGAAGGTGAGGAGGTGACACTGTCCTCTAATAACATATATTACAAGAGGCTGCAGGCAGGAGAGGGGTACAGGCTGCTGGAAGGTGAGGGGGTGACACTGTCCTCTAATAACATATATTACAGAGGCTGCAGGCAGGAGAGGGGGTACAGGCTGCTGGAAGGTGAGGGGGTGACACTGTCCTCTAATAACATATATTACAGAGAGGCTGCAGGCAGGAGAGGGGTACAGGCTGCTGGAAGGTGAGGGGGTGACACTGTCCTCTAATAACATATATTACAGAGGCTGCAGGCAGGAGAGGGGGTACAGGCTGCTGGAAGGTGAGGAGGTGACACTGTCCTCTAATAACCTATATTACAGAGCTGCAGGCAGGAGAGGGGGTACAGGCTGCTGGAAGGTGAGGAGGTGACACTGTCCTCTAATAACATATATTACAGAGGCTGCAGGCAGGAGAGGGTACAGGCTGCTGGAAGGTGAGGAGGTGACACTGTCCTCTAATAACATATATTACAGAGGCTGCAGGCAGGAGAGGGGGTACAGGCTGCTGGAAGGTGAGGAGGTGACACTGTCCTCTAATAACATATATTACAGAGGCTGCAGGCAGGAGAGGGGGTACAGGCTGCTGGAAGGTGAGGAGGTGACACTGTCCTCTAATAACATATATTACAGAGGCTGCAGGCAGGAGAGGGGGTACAGGCTGCTGGAGGGTGAGGAGGTGACACTGTCCTCTAATAACATATATTACAGAGGCTGCAGGCAGGAGAGGGGGTACAGGCTGCTGGAAGGTGAGGGGGTGACACTGTCCTCTAATAACATATATTACAGAGAGGCTGCAGGCAGGAGAGGGAGTACAGGCTGCTGGAAGGTGAGGGGGTGACACTGTCCTCTAATAACATATATTACAGAGAGGCTGCAGGCAGGAGAGGGGTACAGGCTGCTGGAAGGTGAGGAGGTGACACTGTCCTCTAATAACATATATTACAGAGAGGCTGCAGGCAGGAGAGGGGGTACAGGCTGCTGGAAGGTGAGGAGGTGACACTGTCCTCTAATAACATATATTACAGAGGCTGCAGGCAGGAGAGGGGTACAGGCTGCTGGAAGGTGAGGGGGTGACACTGTCCACTAATAACATATATTACAGAGGCTGCAGGCAGGAGAGGGGTACAGGCTGCTGGAAGGTAAGGAGATGACACTGTCCTCTAATAACATATATTACAGAGGCTGCAGGCAGGAGAGGGGGTACAGGCTGCTGGAAGGTGAGGGGGTGACACTGTCCTCTAATAACATATATTACAGAGGCTGCAGGCAGGAGAGGGGGTACAGGCTGCTGGAAGGTGAGGAGGTGACACTGTCCTCTAATAACATATATTACAGAGGCTGCAGGCAGGAGAGGGGGTACAGGCTGCTGGAAGGTGAGGGGGTGACACTGTCCTCTAATAACATATATTACAGAGGCTGCAGGCAGGAGAGGGGGTACAGGCTGCTGGAAGGTGAGGAGGTGACACTGTCCTCTAATAACATATATTACAGAGGCTGCAGGCAGGAGAGGGGTACAGGCTGCTGGAAGGTGAGGAGGTGACACTGCCCTCTAATAACATATATTACAGAGGCTGCAGGCAGGAGAGGGGGTACAGGCTGCTGGAAGGTGAGGGGGTGACACTGTCCTCTAATAACATATATTACAGAGGCTGCAGGCAGGAGAGGGGGTACAGGCTGCTGGAAGGTGAGGGGGTGACACTGTCCTCTAATAACATATATTACAGAGGCTGCAGGCAGGAGAGGGGTACAGGCTGCTGGAAGGTGAGGAGGTGACACTGCCCTCTAATAACATATATTACAGAGAGGCTGCAGGCAGGAGAGGGGGTACAGGCTGCTGGAAGGTGAGGAGGTGACACTGTCCTCTAATAACATATATTACAGAGAGGCTGCAGGCAGGAGAGGGGGTACAGGCTGCTGGAAGGTGAGGAGGTGACACTGTCCTCTAATA